>NW_026067893.1:412764-515509 GCF_014885135.2 Alexandromys fortis | reverse complement strand
TTTTTTTTGGTTTTTCGAGACTGGGTTTCAGGGTTTCTCTATGGCTTTTGGAGCCTGTCCTGGAACTAGCTCTTGTAGACCAGGCTGGTCTCGAACTCACAGAGATCCGCCTGCCTCTGCCTCCCGAGTGCTGGGATTAAAGGTGTGTGCCACCATCGCCCGGCTCAGCCTTTTTGTTTTTTAAAGAAAAAAAAAAAAGTCCCACTCTGTAGCCCAATCTGGCCTCCAACAACTGGCATTCATTCTTCCTCAGCCTCCCGTGTGTCCCATCACGATCTGTGCTGCCTAATCTTTTATAGTGGGGTTCCCTCACCACCACCGACACGTGCTTTTTGCCACCTAGATCTTGGCCTCCCAGTCTCAGCTTTTGCTTGGAGACAGAAGTACAGGGTCGCAGCAGGCCCTGGGTACAGACTCTAAATGATCCGGGTCGGCTGCTGGTATGTGCGTTTCTTAGCCCTTGGCGCACAAAACTGAGACATACAGAATACTGCTTCAAGAATTGCACAATATACATTCCTTCCAAGAATATGTGAAACATTTACTAAAGATAAATATACTGGGTCCCGAAGCAATGTCTCTGCGTGTCTGAGGACTGACATCACGGCAACCACATTCTCTGCCCACTGTGCAGTTAGAAACCATTAACTGAACAATAGCAAGTCCCTGTTATTCCCTTGATTAACTCGTGGATCTGAAAGTCAGAATACTAGAAAATCTTTAGAACTGACGAGAACGGTACAAACATAGTAAACGTTCCTAGTAAGGCCCTGTTCAAGGAGGTTTCCCCAGCACACTAGTAAATACTGAACTCTCCATGTGTATTTTAAGATACTCAAAATAAATGCTTTCACTGATTAAACATCATTATGGAAAAACCTAAAAACAGGCTGGGCCAAAGAAATCATTGACATGGTTTATAGGTAGTCATGCGTAAGAAACGTTAAAGGAAAATCGAATGGGCCAGTAATAACTGGTTGACTCTTAGAAGTTTAAAGTATATCATGCTTTAGTAGTTATTAATGTAAAACCGCTGCCGGTTTGTTCAGTATGACGAGACAAATATAACAATATCGGGAACATTGATCCAACAGTGGGCCCAGATTAATAATTATATACCCTTCCATAGTTCCAGATGTTAACCTCTGTGTGTACCTGCAAAATATACGTGTAAGTTTATATACTTAAAGAGAAAACTAATTTAAAACATCCATAGAAGTTTATCTTGAGGGGGAAAGGACTATGGATGCTTCAATCTTCTATGTATCTTTTAATTTTTTCTGTTTCCTCTACAACAAGCACTGTTGGGAGCACAGAGGTCCTTGTGCCCACAGAGAACTAGGGAAACCAGGAATGTTAATCACACAGGGCTGTCTCCTCTAGGGAGGGAATAAAATACCGACATTCCGCACAGAAAGCCGGGAGTGGAATACTGTTAACAACCTGGTGATCCCAAACTTTCCCTCCCTAGACCTTTATTTTAGTTCCCAGTTAATAGTGCCCGTCCTTAGGGGGGATGTCACATGTACTTTATAGACTGCTGACCACAACAGATCTTAGACCTTAAGCTACGGAATCCATCTTCCTTTGCAAAGGAGTTTCTCTGCAGTCATGCCTTAAGTTTTATTGTGCACCTGGAAATGGGGTGATTGCCTGGAAACCTTTCTTCCAAATTCTGTGTTTAAATATGTTTACAATAAACTTCCTGTCCTCAGACAATAAGTGAAGCACGATTAATAAAATCTCAGAGACAGGTGTTGAACCTGAAGGTCAAAAAAGCAAAACAATTTAGCCACTGGCTTTTACCTCTGCCTCAGTCTGAAATGGCGATCCTGCCTCCAGGAATCTCAGAATGAGACTGTGACTGAGAGTTGTCTCCTCCCATTTTATAATCCTCTCTAGTTTTGGGATTAAGGGCGTGCACCACTACCATCTGGTTTCTGTAGGCCCATATTTCCATTTAGTAGGGCAACCAGGCTCTAAAGCCATAGTCAGTATCTGAGGATGGCCACAGGCTGTCACTGCCCCGACAAAGGGTCAGGATGCTGTTTTGCTCCTTTCTCTGTAACTTGGAGGATGCCTGATAGAAATGCTAATTCAGCCTATGTGACAGGTAGCACACAGAGCACACAGGTAGTTGTGGACTTAACTAAAAGCCATTCCCCTGGTTACCTGGGAGACAGAATGCTAATGTATTTCCCGTCGGTTAAGTTTTGGTATAAAGACTGTTTGGAGAATAAACAGAGGAATTCTTCAGGACGTGAACTTGGGATTTCATGAGGGATCTCGGAGAATCTCCCTCCCGATGAAGCCACGTGAATTGTGTTTTTATTCCCACACCTTCACGCTGGTCCGAGAGAGATAGTTTATGTTGGAGTCTGGTTGAGAGAAATAATTTATGGTCTGGGCTAGCACTGGACCCTGACAGGTTTCTATGGCAAACTAGTGTGGCTACTGAGATTAAAGGTGTGTGTCGTCATTGCTGCCTGACCTGTGAGGCTGGCAAGTGTAGCTGTTTTACTTTTCTGATCTTCAGGCAAGCTTTATTTTTAAAAATACAAATGACTTGCCACTACATTCCCCCTTTTTGTCTAAAATAAAAGATAAGGCTATAACTAATATAAGAAAAACTATATACAATAAACACAATAACTATATACAATATATACAGGCAATAAATATATCAGCAATGTCTAGTCCATTTGTATTTGACAAATTGAGAGAAAATACTCCATATCTTTCCTACCTTGATGAGTTCAGTCTTGTACCTAATTTACTTTCTATTATAACTTGCTTTCTGCATCAGACAAACAAAGAAAACTATAACTATCTAGTCTTCAACTCCCTCAGATACCCAAGAAGGAAATAATATTAACTTAGTAAGCAGGAAGTACAAGCAAGTGACTTCTAAAAAAAGTGAGTAATGACAGAAACAGGTGGCTGCCTGGACAGTTGCCCAAAGTTTCTCTGCAACGTTGGGGCATTCATCTTTGGTTTACAGGTCTAGCATATCCAACAGACTTTTCTGTGAAGCAGGATGTTCTGAACGGCTGTCAGATGGCTCAGAGGTTAAGAGCACTGGCTATTCTTCCAGAGGTTCTGAATTCAATTCCCAGCAAGGACATGGTGGCTCACAACCATCCAGAATGAGATCTGGTGCCCTCTTCTGGCCTGTAGGGACACATGCAGGCAAAACACTGTATACATAATAAATCTTTTAAACAAACAAAAGTCATGGCTGGCTGCATTGCTTTTCTGGTCTTCAGGTTGAACCCTAATATCTATCTCTGTTTTTTATTAATCATGATTCACTATAAGTTTGATCCAGACCTACTAAATTAGGCTGAACCTAGTTTTCATTCTTACCTGTTCGTGGTTCATTTTCCTGCCTGCCATGACATTTACAAGGACCCCCCCACAAAACACTTATTATATTTTATAGGCAGAAAAATGTTTCAAAACTTAATGAATAACAAAAAACATTAAAAACTATAAATTAGGATAAGTTAAAAATGTTTGTACTGCCTTTTAAAAAAGGAAATTTACGTTAAACCCATGGTTCATTTCTGATCTACGCATTTGCTTTAACAATTTAATCACAATTCCATTTGTTCTGATGTCAGAAAAATTGTTACTCTTTTTTGGAACTAGTGAAAATCATCCAAAGAACCAGCATCCCTAGATAAGATACCTAATGTGTCATTACTCTAAATTAAACACCAGTTAGTGCATGTCTTGATCTCAAAATAATTATCAATTCACTTAGGGCAAGAAAATTAACTCTTGTAACATAAATATATTACATATGACTTTTACTTATTTACCTGGCCTATCAAAAGACATTCAGATGTGCTCTATAAGTTACAGGCAGTCATATGTAAATGGACATTACCTGTCCTGATCACCCAGTCCCAATAACCAACTCAGAGATTAAATATAAATTATAAATGTTCAGGCAATAGCTCAGGCTTGTCACTAGCTAACGCTTACATTTAAGTTAACTCATTTCTATTAATCTACGTATTGTCACGTGGCTCGTGGCTTTACCTGTCCTTTGGGTCCCTGGCATCTCTCCTGACTCTGCCCTCCTTTTCCCCATCATTCTGCTTGGCTTTCCTACTTAACTTCCTGCCCAGCTAATCAGCCTGACAGGTTTTTATTAACCAATGAGAGTAGTACATATTCATAGTGTATAAAAGGATTGTTCCACAGCAGCCATATACCTTACCATATATTTTACACATATTTTTATTTTATCATAAAAATATTGATCAAGGGAAGAAAAGGAAACCTGTGTTATTTAACAGTTTGTTGACCGGATATTTAACATCCAAACCTTTAGCCATACAGATGAGCCTCCATGGTAACTATCTCTGCAATTATTACCAATGGGCCTGGAAGAGACCAGAGAAAGAGAAGGGCTATGTATGTGAGTGCTGAAGCTTCCCTCATGAGAATGATAAGAGCTGGCACAAAGATAAGGTGGATCCAGGAAAAAGGATGAGAAAGGGACCATGACCTCAAGACCAGGAGATGGACATTTTGAAAAGGTCGGGAAGGGCATCGTAGTACGTTTAATAAAAACCCAGAGACAGAAATTGGAGTTCAACTTGAAGGTCAGAAAAGCAAAGCAGCCAGCCACTGGCTCTTACCTCTACCTCTGTCCGAAATGGCGATCCTGCCTCCAGGAAACCTCAGTATGAGAGCGTGTATGAAAACTGTCTCCTCCCATTTTATATTCCTCTCTAGCGCTGGGATTAAAGGCATGCCTCACTACCGTCCTGTTTGTATGGCAAACTAGTGTGGCTACTGGAATTAAAGGTATGTGTCACCATTGTCTGGTCTTTAAGACTGATAATTGCAGTTGTTTTACTCTCTGAACTTCAGGCAAGCTTTCTTTCTTTCTTTCTTTCTTTATGATATTTGTAATGAAATATCACTACAGGACATGACTATAAGACCTGAAGATGTCACTCCTCAGGAAGTAGGATGGGACACCCTTGTAGTTTAAGCTTTAGGAAAGGAACAGAAAGGAGCAGAAAGGAGGCCACCATCAGACCTTCCCTGTTGGGAGAATATAGTTTGCCTTCAGAAGGTAACAAGGGAAGCAATACTCAAAGGATTGCTAAATTCAAGGTAAGACAAGAGAATTGAACAACAACAACAAAAAAATCCATTAAAATGGGTGGGGGGGGGCTGCGGAGATGTAGCATCAGTTAAGAATTGTTATTCTTTCAGAGCGCCTAGATGGCAGCCCACATCTGTAACTCTGGCTCCAGGGTATCTGACACTCTCTTCTAGCCTCTGCAGGAATTGCACATGCATGGTGTACGATTATACATGCAGCCTAATACCACATAAAATAAAACAAAATAAAATAAAATAAAGTAATATTTTTTAAAAATACAAAAGGCTGACCTTGGAGCAAGAGTTCTAGAAGTTACAATGAAGGGAATGGAGCACGCAAGAGAAAAGAAATAAAAAGTTTGCCTCAGAGGATACAGGAAAGTTTGGAGATGAGAAATGAGAAGTGTTTTCAGGGTAATTGAAATTATGGTGATGAAATGTCAGAGTAATAAGGCATGCCTAATCCCAGTGGCATTTCAGTGGGAAAGGGACCCAGACCAAATGCAGCTCAGCTGTGGCCTGCAAGGTCTGGTCTGATGGAGCTGAAAAGCAAAACTGGTCTTCTACCATCAGCCAGCACAGCAGATGTCAGTGTCCGTGATTGGCACCACTGAGCTCAAGACACCCGACTCTTCATGGCCAGTGAATTCAGGCAATCCTCACCAGCATCCCAGAAGTTTTGGACCAAAATGCTTCATGAGCTTATTTATCTCCAACACCCCCAGAGATTAACACTAGGCAGAGGCCAGGGTTCCTTTATAAACATGCTGATTATCTGGGAAGAGTTCTTTCTGTCTTGTCATATGGAAGAAGAGGCCCATACAAATGAATCCCAGTTTCTATTTATTTCAGACAGTCAGGGCATCACTACCTGAAACTGCCCCCTGTACTCTAACCCCAGACACCTCTAACTTTGGTGCAGAACTGGCCCTGTCAGCATGCAGGTCAGCATTGGCAGCGTCCCTGTCATATACTATCCATCACTAATACATATAGATGAAAATTCCACATTTCCCTCCCTGTTCTTTTAATTTTATTTTTATTTATGTAAATGTTGGTATGCCTGTGTGTGCCATGTGTGTGCAGGTGCCTGCAGAGTTCAGAGGAGGGTATCAGATCATCTGACGCTGGAGTTAAACAGTTGTGAGCTTCCTGATGTGGGTAGTGGGGTTAAAACTCCATTCTTCAGCAAGAGCTACATGCTTTTAACTGCTGAGCAATCTTTCCATACCTACTCCTCATTGCTTTAGAAAAATAAATAGAAAATGGAAAACTTGATAAATTCATACTAATGATTTTCTCTCACTATGTAGCCAGGGCTATAGTTCTGGAATTCACTAGACCAGGCTGGCCGAGAACTCACAGAGATCCACTTGTCCCTACCTACCAAGTGCCAGGATTAGAGGCATGCACTGCCACACCCAACACTAGTAACTTTCTTTTTAAAAAAATGAAAAGAAGCTGGCTGAGGTGATACATACCTTTTAATCCTGGCACTTGGAAGGCAGAGGCAAGTGGAGTTCTGATTTCGGCACCACCCTGGTCTACAAAGCAGTTCCAGGAGAGCAGGGCTACACAGAGAAAACCTGTCTTGAAAGAAAGAAAGAAAGAAAGAAAGAAAGAAAGAAAGAAAGAAAGAAAGAAAGAAAGAAAGAAAGAAAGAATATCCTGCAATGTAGGAGATCTGAGTTTGAGTCCTGTCTATGCTGTCAATGGCTGTGTGACTTGAAGCAAGCACCTCAGACCCTCTGATCATCTCTGTCTTCTCATCTAACAGATTCCAAATAAAAGGGACTGGACTCTCTTGGAGACAGAAAATGGCATTTCACAAAGGGTCATCATCACTTAGTTTTACCAGTTTTAGTGTGCTTACATGTTCGTGGAGGAGTACACATGTGCAGGTATGTGTGTGTACTTGTAGGTGCATCTACGTGCTGAGGTCAGAGGTCAACCTCAGATATCCCTTAAGATGCTATATCTACATTGTTTTCTGAGACGGGGTTCCTCACTGGCCCAGAAGTTGCCCATTCAGCTATACTAATGATCAACCATCTGCAGAGATCCACTTGTCCTCATCTCAGAGCATGCCATGACACCTGAATATTTTAATATGGGTTTGGGAATCTCAGGTCTTCATTTGCTCAATAAGCACTGTAGTACCTACGCACCTTCCAAGCTCATTCTGCCTATTTGTAAATGTCATGTAACTAAAATTATGCAGTAAGTATTGGTTTGAGTCTATTAAGAAGCCTGACTAATACTTTTTAACACAGGGTCTCACTGTTTTGCTGAATGGCCTCAAACTCAGAGCTTGTCTACCAATGCTTCCTGAGTGCTGGGATTAAAGGCATGTACCACCATGCCTGGCCTAGCTGATGACATTTTTGAGGGCATCTTATTGCCAGGAAATCAATAAATCCAAAGTAGTAGCAAAGATTTTGACTGTTCAAGCATTAAACAACTTGGGTTGGTGAGGGAACCTGCATGGGCAGGAAGCCAGCTTATGAATGCTGTGTACCCTCTGAGTAGGGCAAACTCTCCAAAACTCAATTTGCATGTGACTAAGAGATGCTTAGCAAGAATAAATCTAGAGTGGTGTCAGAGCCATAAGGACCAGTGGACCTGATAGCCCTTCTCAGTATCAGAGGTGGCTTGACAGAGGAATTTCTCAGTCATCTTTACATCTACTCCATGCCTGTCAAGGAGAATCTCAGATATCCAGGCCGGTGGCCTCTGTGTATTGAACTTTACCTGGAAGTTTGCTTGCATCGTTAAAAAAGAAGCCACACCTTCATCCCGGAGGGTACTGTCCATTCACTTCAAAAGGGAGATGAGAAAGATGGGGAGGTGGTTAACTGCTTTCTCAGAAGGTTGAGGACCTGAATCTGATCCCCATGTCCCACAGAAAAATCTGGGCACAGTGTCATTCACCTGTAATCCCAGTGCCAGAAAAACAGGAGGCTCTTTTGGGGCTTGCTGGCCAGCCAACCTACCTAGTCAGTGAGCTCCAGGTTCAGGAAGAGACCTGGCCTCAAAAAGATAAGGTAGACCTTGGGCTCCACATACATGTGTAGTTCCCCCCCCCACTCCTCTCCTCTCTCCCTTTCCTCCCCTCCCTTTTCCCTTCTGCTTCCCCATTTCCCTTCTCTGTTTCAAAACAGAACTTGTGTGCATATGCACTGAGCATGAGTACTGAAAATAAAACAGCAGAAATGTGAACAAACACTGACTCCTCGCCAGAGACACACGTGCCCCTTCTAGAGCGCAGGGGTTTGCGTCAGGAAGCAAACAGCAGCCTCCTAGCCAGGAACTTCATTTCTTAGTCCCCTTGCATATTTTAAAATATAGATGAGAGATGCATAACACAGCATTAACTGTTGTCCTGTCCTGTCCTATGGCATGTAGTTCATTCACAATGTCGCCCAGCTGCTCCCTACCCAAGTTGTAGAATGCTTTCATCAAACCGTGTTGAGTTTACAGGAGTGAATGACAACATCTGGCCTATTTAACTGTCTGCAGAGAAAGAACGTTGCTTCCAGAAACATCAGCTGCTTGCGTTTTAGTAAAATTCAGTGATTGCTTCTCCACAGTGGCAAGCCAGTGGCAGAGATCTTTGTTACATTTGGGCAAGAGTGCTTCCCCATAAGACAGTGGCTCTCAGCCTGTGGGACGCAACCTCTTTGGGGTCAAACAACCCTTTCACAGGGATTGCCCAAGACCACTGGAATAGATATTTACATTACGATTCATAATAGTAGCAAAATTATAATTATGAAGTAACAACAAAAATAATTTTCTGGTTGGGGGTCACTACCACAGGAGGAACTGTTTTAAAGGGCCGAAGCATCAGGAAGGTTGAGAACACTGCCATAAAAGCAGCCCACTTAAGGCTGTATGCAGACTCCAAGGATTCACAAAAGGGAAGAGCCACAAGGCAGATGGAAGGATCTTGTCTCTAGATGAAGCCTAAATAACCAGGAATAGTCACTCGCTGTGGCATAAACAAGAATCAGCCGAGGCCACTGAGGTCCAGGTTTTATCTATCATAGCAACTTTTGTCAACTAATGTCCTACTCTTAATGTCCTGTTTCCTGGTAGACTTCAGTATAGTGTTCCTCTTACATACTCAAATGTCCATCACTTCTCCTCCAGGAAGGATGTGTGCGTTGCAGTAAGCAAAAAACACTCAAACCAAATGAAACACACTTGACCAGAAGGCTGCCAAGACCTGGTGAACTTTGGAAACAGAATACAGTATGATCTGGGTCTCCTGAAAGTTATTTGATATACAGCAAGGTTTTTGGTTTTTCTTCCTTCCATCCTTCTTCCTTCCTTCCTACATGAGACAGGGTCTCATGTAGCCCAGGCTTGCCCTTGTAGGATGAATAATAAAACCCAGAGACAGATATTGGAGTTGAAGCTGAAGGTCAGAAAGGCAAAGCAGCCAAGCCACTAGAGAGTTCTTACCTCTACCAAGGTTGAGACAAACAAAGGGGTTATCCTGTCCTTAGAATGACTGCAGACTTCAATGCTTTCCACCAAACCTCAGACTACAGACTGAGACATGAGCTTCTGTCTCCTCCTGGTTATATTCCTCTCTAGTGCTAGGATTAAAGGTGTGCACCACCATCACCCGGCCTCTATGGCTAACTAGTGTGGCTTCTGGGACTAAAGGTGTGTGTCACCACTGCCTGGCTTATATGGCTGACTAGTGTGGCTAGCTTTTCACTCTGATCTTCAGGAATGTTGTATTTATGGAAAACACAAATAAAATATTATTATAGACCTTGAGTGCTGATCCACCTGCCTCCACTTCTCAAGTGCTGGAATTATACGCATAAACCACCATGCCTAGTTTGTGCAGTGTTTATAATGAACCAGGGCTTCAGCCACATTCACAACCACCTAAGTTTTCTTTGAGCTGCCTTATTTAAATAGGCTGGCATTGAAACCTCCAGTTTGATGTGTATTCAGTATTTATTTCTAGGCCAACCTGGTTCCCAGCTCAATTTCCTTGTCTCTGGCTCTATAAGGATCCTGATGCCCAGCCACAGAAAATCAAGACTACCAACTATCATTCAGGCAAGTCTATATGGTCTTTGTCCTCTGTTTCCTCCTGGGCCTCTATCCCACACTATATGCTGCCTTCTTTGAGCTTCTTCCTGCTGAGCTTGCTAGCCACTCTGAATGATCCAGTCCAGCAACTATAATATGCAGATATCATCTGCCTTCCTCTCTTCTTGAATATGATCCACTTTTACTTGTCACCTGGAACTCATTGCCCTGTGTGGCTGACTCCCTTTGCAATGTGTGCCTAAACTACCTCCTAGGTATCTAGATTACCCCAGGCCAAATAAGGACTTGGATCTACCATTTGTACTTTCTGACTTCAAGCAAGTTATTTCACATCTCTGTGATGTGAGATCCCCCTCTATATGCTGTGAATGTGTTTTGTTAATGAATAAAGAAGCTGCTTGGGCCTATAGCAGGGTAAATAGAGCTAGGCAGGAAAACTAAACTGAATACTGGGAGAAAGTAGGTAGAGTAAGTGAGAAACCATGTAGCCACTGCAGGAGACAGATGCTGGACAGAACCTTACTGGTTGACCACACCACGTGGCAATACTCATATTAATAAAAATGGGTTAATTTAAGGTGTAAGAGCTAACTAGGAATACGCTAGAGTCATTGGCTAAGCAATATTGCAATTAATATAATTTAAGTGTGATTATTTCAGGTCTGGGCAGCTAGGGAAAGGAACAAGCAGCCTCCGACTACAAAATAACACCCAACATTCGGTAATGTACACCCACGTAAAGCCTAGAAAGGCTTTTAAAAAGAGGGTTTTTACCTGGAAGGAGGTGGGAGGTCCTTGGACTCCCCACAGGGCAGGAAACCCTGACTGCTCTTGGGGCTGATGAGAGAGGGGGAGTTGACTGGGGGAAGGGGAGGGAAATGGGAGGCAGTGACGGGGAGGAGACAGAAATCTTTAATGAATAAATAAATAAATAAATAAATAAATAAATAAATAAATAAAAAGAGGGCTTTTAGACACACAAAAAATGGGAGCCAAGTGCAGCTTCTTGGTAGCCGCATTTTTTTTTTCCCAGATAGGCTCTATTTGTTGGTGGTGAACAGGGGCTCTGTGGCTCCTTTAAGAGAGGTCTTCCTGACTCAGCCAGTATTGTCAGCAAAGGCTGTGCAGCTCCTTTAGGGGAGGACTTCCTGGTTTGTGCTAGTTGCACAAACAGCTCTGGCTCTTTCAGGAGGCCAAGCCCTTGAATGGGGTTTGTGGACAGCATGCTGCAAGTTACTTGGTGGCAGCATAGGCCAACTGGTTACCAGGGTTGAGGTGGTGAAGACAGCTCCTACCCAACAGTCTCAGAGGCAGTGAGCAGACCTCTGCCATGTTGGACTGGGCAGAAACAAAAGGCAAAGCAGCCTTAGTCCTAGCCAAGCCACTTTGCATTTTAAGAATTGAACCTGGTCAAAAAATAATTACAGATACGCAAATAATAAAGACAAATCCAGATGGGAAAGGCCTCTAAATGTATGCAAATGAGAGGAGAGAGAGAGAGAGAGAGAGAGAGAGAGAGAGAGAGAGAGAGAGAGAGAGAGAGAGAGAGAGAGAGAGGAGAGTATAGACTCTATTTGGGAGTAGAGTAGCTTGGTGTAGCTGTGTGTTCCCTATGAAAGGGTGCTGCTTACCTTGCCCTCCAGATGCTGATGGTTTGTTGCATGCAGTCACACATTTGCATGGACCTAAGGGGTGTGTTCCCTTGTTCCCTCCCTCTTTTGAGCAGCCTGTATCCATTCTACCACCCTCCCAAAGCTTCACCAGCTAGCAGGTATGACCTGAGTTATACCCACAGCTGTCCAGAGCTGGGGGCCCTTTCCCCTGAAGGCAACTGTTCCTTCTATGCACTTGAATGCACAGTACGCTCATACCACTGGGTTTCAGGTCTTGCCTGCTTAACGGAGTATCACAGAACCTGCGCCCTAAGCTTTGTGCCAGCCCTGTTCCTGCTACTCCTACTTAACGGAGCAACAACAAAAGTTTGGCTCATCCAGGGCCTGAGTCCTATCTAATCAGCCCGCAGTGACAGTCCACTGCCCTTGCCTTGGGAGCACTCCAACAACTCCTAAGAGGGATTCTTTGCCAGCCTTCCCTCTTTACTTGGCTCCAATACAATCCAAGGTGCAGCAGATTATACACACACGTTGGGGAGGGAAGTAAACTCCCACTCTCCTATGAGACATACATAGAGTAACTTTCTGTCCTCATCAGCCCAAGATCCAGGTCACTTTATAAGCTGTCCTTAAAGGAAGCCGTCCTTGATCTTCTGATCAAAGCTGCCAGCCCAAAGGCTCTGTCATGAGCAGTGAGCCATGGGTGTCAAGAGTGGCTTCAAACACAGGGATGGAACAAAATCCTTCCCCTTTCTTTCCTTAAGCCTTCAAGTGTAGTAGGGATTGCAGCGGGGCTACGTTCCTGGTGCCCAGCTGCCCGCGTGGCTAGCTTTACCCGAAATAATTACACAGAAACTGTATTCTTTTAAACACTGCCTGTCCCATTAGTTTCAGCCTCTTAACCCATTTCTAATAATCTATGTAACACCACAAGGTGCGCTTACCAGGAAAGATCTTAACCTGCATCTGTCTGGAGTGGGAGAACCATGGCGACTCCTGACTCAGCTTCTTTCTCCCAGCATCCTGTTCTGTTTTCTCCACCTACCTAAGGGTTGGCCTATCAAATGCTAGGCAGTTTCTTTATTAATAAGAAATCACTCCCACATCATTCAAATAGAAGGAGAATAAGCTGAGTCGTTGCATTTAACTTTTAGGAAGTGGTCCTTAAAGTGGTGAAGACTTCCTTCTTTCTGGTGGCAAGAAGGTAAATGTGATGGCTGAGGGAAACAGGAGCTGTCTTAGAGTGTAATCTAGACTAAGGGCCAAATCAAGGAGTAGGAGTCCTAATTCCTGACAAAGGGGGGATTAGCTGCCTTTCTAATCCAAGACTGTTAGTTCTGTCTCATTTTCACGACTTACTTCCCAAGCTTTCTGCCTCTCCCTGTCAAATCTCGCCATGAGAGTCTAATTCTAAGTTTGAAGTCTCCCTTCCCTGGAAAAAAAATAATCTTCTAGATTATTAGAACAGAAAGGTATCTGAAGAGGAAATGTTGTTTGGGACCTTATTGCTTTCCTTCAAAGAGGTCTGTGCACTAAGCAAGGTCTCCATCTTACCACCAGGGGCACCTGCTTAATTAACCCTCGAAGAGTGGCCCTCACAGGTTTCAAGTCAGTTGAACATGGTGAGAATATATGAGAGTTGATGGCTGTTTGAAGGTGAGAACCTTACTATCCTGTTTCATTAAATTAGTGAAAACAGGGATTGGAAAGATAGCTCAGTGGGTAAGGACGCTTGCTTTTTTCCCAGAGGATCAGAGTTCAGTTCCCTGCACCCACATTACACACACACACACACACACACACACACACACACACAATAATAATAATAATAATAACAACAACAATAATGCCTGCCTTCAAGAACTGACCTTCTCTGGTATGGAAGTGCATACCTGAAATACCAGACTCAGGAGTCAGAAGCATAAGGATCATAATTTTTCAGCTGGCCTAGGCAATACCAGAGATCCTGTCTCCCAAAATACTCATCTGATTTTTTTTCTTATTTCTGTGACAGGGTCTTCCTGTATTGCTCAAGCTGGCCTAGAATTTGAGGTTCTTCTGCTTCAAGCTGCCAAATCTGTGATTACAAATCCAGCCCCCCTAGCAATTTTTGAAATATTTTAAGAGTGTGTATTGTGTGGGGGTGATCATGAATGCAAGTGTACAAGGAGGACAGAAGAAGACACTGTGTCTTTGGGAGCTGGACTACAGGAAACTATGAGGTACCCAACATTGAGGGTCCTCTACAAGATCAGTGAGCACTCTTAGCCTCTCGGCCATGTCTAGCTCAATACAAGAAATTTTTTACTTACGTTGAAGATAGGATGGAGAAAAAAACCAAAACTTTTACTTTCATGGAACTTGAGGTTGGTGGATAGAGAAGGTTTTTAAAAAGCCTTTTAAACAGGGTCTGGGGATGTAGCTCCAGGATACTGCATCGTGTGTGTGTGTGTGTGTGTGTGTGTGTGTGTGTGTGTGTGTGTGTGTGTTTGTGGGGGGGGGGGTCTGGGGGCAACCAGACTAAGAGAATTCTGGGAAGAGGAAAGGCAGAGAGATGCAGTCACCAGTCAGACACAAAGGAAGCAAGATGAGAATATCTCACTGATAAAAGGTACCAAGTCACATGTCTAAACATAGGTAAGAATTAATTTAAGTTGTAAGAGCTAGTTAGTAACAAGCCTGAGCTAATAAGACAGTTAATAATTAATGTAAGCCTCTGTATGTTTTTTTGGAACTGAATGGTTGTGGGAGTGGGTGGAACAGAAACTTCCATCTACATGTGAGAGTCACAGGTGTCGTTGAGGAAAGACAAGCTGGATAAAGGGACAGAACACAATGAAGCAGACAACAGAAAGGAAATTTGGGAACCGAGACATCATGAAAAGCTCTGGTGAACCACCAATTACCAAAAAAATCTTTCTCAAGAAGCAGCCAGCAAGGACTAGAGGCCACCATTACCAAAGCCCAGTGGCCCAGCATGTAGCTTTTGCACAGACCCTACCTAGCTCTCCAATCTGTGCTGTTTCTGTCCTTCCAAACCTGAATGGAAAATAGGATTGACAAACATAGGGCTTTACACAGACCGACCTAGCACAGTAATTGCCCATTCCTGTCTGGCACAGGTCCCTCCACTGAAGCTGGCTTTAGTTCTTCACATAATGGGCACCACCTGGGTCCCAGGGATTGCATCTGGCATCAATTAGTTCTAAGCCCAAACTGGCGTAGTACCCTGGCTCTCCTCCCAGCTACTGGCTTTGGAAGAGGCAGATCCTGGCTGAGTGTCTTTTACTCCTAATGACCTCTATCAGTGACCTCCACTGTAGACCCACCAGGCCCACAGCTGTCACCATCATGAGCAGCCTGGTTCCAGGGAAAAATCAGCTGTCAACCTTCACCGTGTGCCCTAAGGACCTGGTGAATAGGGACAGCTTAAGCAACAGAGAGAGGGTGAGAATGCTATTTCTAGCTTCCACAGCTAAGAGCACATTCCATGTTTGGAATGATGGATGGGCTGGAATCTTTGGTAATGTGCACAGTGCTTATAAAGTTGCTTGAAGACAGGTGGATGGGAGAGATCTCATCCCTGCTTGGCTGTTCTCATGGTCTGATCTTGGGCAAGTAACTTACATTGCATTACCTAAGCTTCAAATGCCCTATTTTAAAATTGACATGATAAAGAACTTACTGCATATGTGGGGCAGAAATTAAGTAAAATAATCCATGCAACGCACTTAAAAATATTTAATGTATGTCTTTTTGGACTCATCTTTATTCACTACCTCAAAAATATTTTAAAGCCTGCACTATGTGCTAGAATAAATATTCAGACATGTCCAACCTTTTAGCATGACAATAACAGATCACTCTTGAGATGACTAACCCTCCCAAAACAATCATGTACCACACAAAAAAAACTCATAATATTTTAAGTATGTTTATGGCTTTGATGTATTTGACAACTGTATTCACAGTTGTCTTCAGTCTCATGTGGCCTTTGGGCAGTAGGTTGGATACATCTGTCAGCTAGCCTTTGAGGATGCAACAAGAAATAAATTTGGAAACAATATTAAATCATAACTGCAAACCATGCATTGTGTGAGCTTTGCAACATTCAACCTGGGCTGAAGATCTCAGGCTGGAACTAAAATGCCCCTGTATGCCTGAGGTTTTCTGAGTAACCAAAAAAAAAAGCACCCCAAAATATAGTGGCTTGAAACAATACCTGTTTCTACTTTCTCAAGACTTTCGGTGATCTGGGTAGTTGTTGTGGACTGGGTGATGCTGCCTACAGCAGGTGGTGGAGGATCACCTTAACCATAAGCCCTAGGCCCCAGTATGGATATATGCAATCCTCTTGCCACAAGGCTCTCAACCGCCATAGAGCTGTGATGTCTTGACAACAGATGTCAAGAGATTCCACAGTAAGGTGGTCCCCAATGCCTAAGTCCCCTCCAAGTCTCTGCATGCATACATAATAGTTTTGTTTCATTGGTCACAGCAAATCACAAGACTAAGGCCAGAGTCCTCTAGGAGAAACATGGAACCTGTAAGCAAGAACAAACGATGTTATGAACTGTCATGGCCATATTGACCCATTCCTAAGTGCTTCCCAAATGGTTTTGTTCATATAACCTAAATTAGTCAGTTCAGGCAGCCATAACAAAATAACATGAACTGAACAGTTTAAACAGAATTTTCTCTCATAGCTCTGAAGGCTACAAGTCCAAGAACATGACCCCAGAATTACTGGGGTCTAATTAAAATTATTGGGGTTCTAGTTGGCCTCTCTTCTTAGTTTGCAGATAGCCACCTCCTTGCTATGTCCTCTCTGGCCTTTGGCTCTTTTTTGTGGAGAAAGAGTGATATTACTATTTATTTTCTGTGTGGGTGTGTATGTACATGTGTATGCATGCATTCATAGCTTTCTTTGGTGGGTAAGCAGAGGATCCTCAGTCATCCATTAAAGGACTGGAAAAGTTTAATTGCTTTCTTATTTTTTTAAAAAAAAATAGTTTTAAGTGCATTGGTGTTTTGTCTATGTGTATGTCTGTGTGAGGATGTCATATCCCCTGGAACTGGAGCTACAGACGTTATGAGAGGTCATGTGGGTGTTCAGAATTGAACCCTGATCCTCTGCAAGAGCATCCAGTGCTCTTAACTGCTGAGCCATCTCAACGGCCTACTTTCCTGGTTTTTAACCTCAAAGTCCCCATAATTTTCCTAAAGCCCAGGAGATCATATTGAGTATCCCATTTGGAAACCATTTGGACTTGCTCTGTCGAGGAAAAGTATTGGTTTTTCATATACTAAAATTTGAAACATCTGTGTAGATGGCTAAATAAATAAAGTTCTTGCCACACAAGTACAAGGACCTGAGTTCAGATTCCCAGCATTCACATAAAAATCCAGACCTGGCAGTGCGTGCCTGCACCTTACAGTACCAATGCTGGGTTGCTGGGATGTAGACAAGCAAGTCCCGGAGGCAGCGTGGAAAGAAAGGTTTGTGACAGTAGATATCTGTGTCTTTGGGAACAGAAATGCAAGCTGAGGTGTGGGCAGGCAGTGCTCCTTAGGAGACACCAGAAGAGGACACTTCCTGGCCCTCCAGTCCCTCATGCTGTCACCTAGTATTCCTTGACTCTACTTCTAGGTTCCATCCTTGTATTGCCTTTCCCTTATGGCTGTCATCACACCATACATCCTGGGAAAAGAGCCCCTGATCATGCTTGTTAAGGACTTTAAAAATAATCTTTTCCTTGAAATTTTGATATATGTATGTATACAATATATCCTAATCATATCTACCCCTACTTCCCCATGAGGGATTTTCTTAATATATATTTATTGAGTTAGGAAGACCCACCCTAAATGTGGGTGGCCCTATTTCATGAGCTAAGACCTGAACTACATAAAAAGCAGAAAGGGAACTGGGCACAAACATTCATTTCTGCTTCCCTACTGTGGATGCCAAGTGACCAACTGCCCTCACGCTCTTGCTACCATGCCTTGTTACCATGGACTGTACTCTCAAACTGTGAGCAAAAATAAAACTTTTTACCCTGAAGTTGATTTTGTCAGGGAATTTTATTACAGAAACAGGAAAAGAAACACACACACCAAAAAAATCAAAGAGAGGAAGGAAGGAAAGAAAAACGGAAGGAGGAAAAGAAAATAAGGAAGGGAGAGAGGGACAGGGAAAGGAGGGATGGAGGAAAGGAAAGGAAAGGAGCTTTAAAATCTGTTTGCAAAAATGCCTCTGAGATTTGATACAGGGTTCTACCACAGCCTGAGTCACTGTGATGGTCCAATGATGTAGAGGCCCCCTAATGAATTGACTCCAGAACCTTAGACTGATCCACAAACACAAGAAAAATGCCAACCAGCTACCAACCCCCTGGTAGCAGTTTATCCTCCCAAACAAAATCCTTAAATGCTGAAGCCCTGGATGTGGAGGTGAGACTACCAAGTTGCATCTAGTGACAACTGAATTAATTTAACTTTTTAAATTGATTTTATTGAGTTATAGATTTTTCTCTGTTCCCCTCCCTTCCTTTCCCTCCCCCTTCTACCCTTTTCCATGATCCCCATACTCCCAATTTACTCAGGAGACCTTGTCTTTTTCTACTTCTCATGTAGATTAGATCCATGTATGTCTCTCTTAGGGTCCTCATTACTCTCTAGGTTCTCTGGGATTGTGAACTGTCGGCTGATTTTCTTTGGTTTATGTTTAAAAAAGCACTTATGAGTGAGTACATATGATAATTGTCTTTCTGGGTCTGGGTTACCTCACTCAAAATGATGTTTTCTAGATCCATCCATTTGCCTGCAAATCTCAAGATGTCATTTTTTCTGCTGTGTAGTACTCCATTGTGTAAATGTACCACATTTTCCTTATCCATTCTTTGGTCAAGGAGCATTTAGGTTGTTTCCAGGTTCTGACTATGATGAACAATGCTGCTATGAACATAGTTGAGCACAAGTCCTTGTGGCATGGTTAAGCATCCTTTGGATATATGCCAAAAAGTGGTATTGCTTGGTCTTGAGGAAGGTTGTTTCCTAATTTCTGAGAAATCATCATACTGATTTCCAAAGGGATTGTACCAGTTTGCACTCACACCAGCAATGCAGGAATGTTCCCTTTACCACACATCCTCTTCAGCATAAGTTGTCATCAGTGTTTTTTTATCTTGGCCATTCTTACCAGTATAAGATGGAATCTCAAACTTGCTTTGATTTGCATTTCTCTGATGGCTAAGGATGCTGAACATTTCCTTAAGTGTCTTTCAGTCATTTTAGATTCCTCTGTTGAGAGTTCTCTGTTTAGGTCTATACCCCATATTTTTTTTTACTGGATTATTTGGGGGTTTTTTTTTTGATGACCAATTTCTTGAATTCCTTGTATATTTTGGAGATCAGACCTCTGTCTGATGTGGGGTTGGTGAAGATCTTTTTCCACACTGTAGGCTGCCATTTTGTCTTGTTGACCATGTCCTTTGCTTTACAGAAGCTTCTCAGTTTCTGGAGGTCCCATTTATTAATTGTTTCTCTCTCGGTGTCTGTGTTACTGGGATATTTAGAATACTTGTATATTTAGGAAATGGTCTCCTGTGCCAATGAGTTCAAGTATACTTCTCACACTCTCTTCTATGAGGTTCAGTGTGGTTGGTTATATGTTGAGGTCTTTGATCTCTTTGGACTTAAATTTTGTGCATGGAGATAGATATGGGTCTATTTTAATTCTTCTACTTATTGATATCCAGTTATGTCAGCAACATTTGTTGAATATGCTTTCTTTTTTCCATTTAATTTTTTTTGCATCTTTGTCAAAAATCAGGTATTCGTAGATGTGTGGATTAATATCTGGGTCTTCAATTCACTTCCATTGGTCCTCCTGTCTGTTTTCATGCCAATACCAGGCTGTTTAAGGTACTGCAGCTCTGTAGTAGAGTTTGTAGTCATGGACTGTGATGCCTCCAGAAGTTCCTTTATTGTACATGATTGTTTTGGCTATTCTGGTTTTTATGCCCTTCATATGACAACTGATTTTTTAAAGGCAAATTCAGTCCTCAGGAGTCTCTTTCTCCAGCTGAGCATCCCACCCAACTCTTTATTCAGATCCTCTAGGTAACATATTGTCATTAGATCTCATCTAAGCTTGATTGTTCTGCCCACATCCTGGGCTCATCAGAAAAAGTAAAGGCAAGCTAGCATCCAAGTGGGACCCAAGAGATTATAACAAATAACTATCAGGCCACCCTATGGACTTGTCCAAGCTTTTTCTGCCTAAGTGTCACCTCCTTGGCTCTTCTGTAGAACATGTCTTCTACTAACTGCTTGGCAAACTGTTCACTTTTCAGCAAAGTTCAAATGTCAACTTCTCTACAGATAATGTCTTGGATACTGCTACATGAAAAGTGGCTGAAGTTGGGACAGCTTGATAGGAAACCCAGTTCTGTCCCCAGTGAGGTAGGTGACAGTGGCCAAAAAGTTTAGCTTTTCTGAGACAAGCTTCAGATTTCTCCCACTTGTAATTTATTAATCCAAATTATGGCTCAGAGTTGCCCTGCCTTGGCTTATGCTGAGGCTGGACTGAGCCTGTCTGAGAGGCCCTGGCATAGAATAGGAGCCTCGGTCTTATGCAGGCTGAGGACTGGAGCACCTTGCCATGAAACCATAAGACATCTAGTCAGAGGTTGAGATCACAACTCTAAAGGACCTGAGTTCAGATTTCCAGCACTCATATAAAAATCAGGCATAGGAATATGCCCCTGTAGCTCATAATACTGGGAATGCAGAGACAGAATGATCCCTAATTAGCCAGTTAGTCTAGGAATTGGTGAGTTCTGGGATCTGTGAGAGATTAGTTGGCAAAAATCAGATGCAGGGCTGGAGATATGGCTCTTGATGTTCTTCCAGAGAATCTGAGTTTGGTTCCTAGCATCCACAGCAGGGGGCTCACAACTGCCCATAACTCCAGTTCCAAGGAATCTGACACCTCTGGCCTCTGCAGGCACCTGTACTCACAGGCCCACACTCACAAACACACACTCTTACACACAACTAGAAATAATATAAATAAATCTGTAAAAAGTAAAATATAGATACACTGTATTTATGAATGAAATTGACACAGAATAATTTTAATAACATGTAGATGATTTAAGTTGATAACTGGTGCTAACACACACAGACAAGAACAGCTCTTTTCAAATTTAAATGAGGTGCTACTAGGCATAGTTAGTTTTGGTCTCTGGTCACCTGAACAGTTCATGCACTCCAAACATGTTCCAGGGTGTGTTGAACCCATAGGCCCCAGGACTACACTTGAGGAGACGCTGCCTTCCTGATCAACAGGAAGGAAGCATGGAGCCTGAATGAGGCTGCTATTCCCACAGATGCCCACAAAAGCTGCTGAGAAAGGCAGCCCAGATGGCTCTACATGGCGGAGCTCAGCGGTAATTTGTGGTTGTTTTGTTGTTGTTGTTGTTTTGGGATTTTTTTCTTTTTTTTTCTTTTACCCCTTACTCTTTTACTCCTTTGGAGACCTGCCACCCAGCTCCCAAATAAATCGCTCACATGAAGGCTGATTACTTACTTATGAGTGCCCGGCCTTAGGTTGGCTTATGTCTTGTTAACTTTCCTTAACTTAAATTATCCCATCTACTTTTTCCTCTGGGTTTTTTCCTTTTCTTACTTCTGTATATCTTCACTTACTCCATGGCTGGCTGTCCCCCAACCTAGTCCTCTCCTTGTTCTCTCATTCCTCTTCCCCTCCTCCTCGATTTCTCCTAGACTCTCTGGCTGCCAGTCCCATCTATTCTTGCTCCTGCCTCACTATTGACCTTCCAGCTCTTTATTAGACCATTGGGTGTCTCAAGACAGGCAAAGTATCACAGTTCCACAGAGTTAAACAAATGCAACATAAACAAAAGTGACACACCTTAAAATAATATTCTACACCAGCAGTTCATTACTGTTCAAATCACCTACTAACCACAAACCATGAGAGTTTTCTCTCTCCATCACAAATGTGTTTTTTCCATCCCAAGAGATAAACACTCTCAATTGCTGACCAAGGGAAGCTGCCTTTCCAATTTGTCTGAGATGGAAGGAAGAGAAGGTGAACTGGACAATCTAAAGAGCAAAAACCTTCAGCCTGTAGGGATGGTCTGGACAAAAGCAGCCATGACCAAGATCTCTAGGATGCCAAGAAAGGTTTAGGGACAGATGTTTCTCTTCTACCATAGTTATCAAACTGCCCACATTAGAGAAACATACAACTCATTCCAGCTGCTGCAACTCTGCTATGGGGCATGCTGAAATGAGTCCTCTGGGATTCCTAAATGTTCCCTGGAGTTGTTCCACAATTAAAAGAGCATTTTGTTCTGCTACACCAAGGAGGGGTTGCTCCCCAAACAAGTCTGTTCCATTATCTCTACTCCCTGTTCTCCATGCCTGATCATTCCTTCCACTAGGTATTGCTAAAGCTAGGTACCTATCATTCTTCCAGGCTCAACTAGAAAAGGCTGTGCTACTCAAAGAGAGGGCTGGAACCACCAGTTCTCAAATGTGAACTTGTCAAGACTGGGCTCTGTCCTAAGGCTCATGTCTGGTCATCTCCCAGGACCACAGCCCTCGTGCATTGCCCTCACCAAGTTTGGGAAGTGGAAACAAATTAATCACTGGGTGTCACTCACCCCCAAAGGATCAAGAGGAACACAGAGGGACACGTACCAAAGAAGGCTCACTCGTTCTCCTGCAACATGGACTCTGGCAACTCTTGCCATTTTCTACTAGCACACGCCCACACATCCGTGTGCTATGCTCTGGAAATAAGACATATGAACCATCTAGCTCATGTCCTCAGAGAGCTGACATCAGTAAAAGCCATGATACAAATGTGCTGCTTAGTTCTTATCAACACAAAAAAGTCACCTGAAATGAGGAGAGTTCAGTTAAAGAAATGCCTCCATCAGACTGGCATATAGGCAAGTCTGTGGGAACATCTTCTCAATTGTTGATCGATACAGGAGCGCTCAGCCACCTGTGGGTGGTGGCACACCTGGGAAAGTAATCCTAGAAAGTGTAAGAAAGGTAACTGAACATCAGCCATGGTATCAGGTCAGTAAGCAGAGTTCCTCTCTAGTTCCTGCCTCTGCTCCTGCTTGAGTTTCTATCCTGACTTCCCTTCATGATGAACTGTGACCTATAAGCTGAAATAAAACCTTTCCTCCCCAAGTTGCTTTTGCTCAGTGTTTTATCACAGCAACAGAAACCACACAACCATGCCAGGAAACAGACTTCTAGGAAATAAAATGTAACGTTGCTTTTGCTCTAGTGAGGAGAACTGCTGATGGAAGACATGACTCTTACCTAGTCTTGCCCGTCATAATTTCATGCTCGTATGTTCTCAGCTTTCTTAAGGATGTCTCAGTTATGGGACAAGTCTTCTATTTTAAGGAGAAAGAACCAGAAATATTGTTTGTAGGCAGCCTTCTGTTTTTACAAATGTGGAATGTGTGTAAGATTAACTGCACAGAACCGGAACAAGAGACTTCTGTATTATAAATGGCAGTTCCATCCTGGGCAGCTCTGCACTGTTTGGCAGATTGCACACTGTGTAGCAGCATCTGGCTACAGATTTAGTAGGGACTGGAACTCAGCTGGGTATCATGGTACAGTGTTATACTTACGTAGAGGAAGAAGAAAATAACCCCCTTTTCAAATTTTCACAAGGTACCCTTCCCCTGGTAGTGGTCTTAAATCTGAGAGATCAAAGGTATTTCACATCCAGGGTTGGCTCAGCTATCAAGCGTGCTTGCCTAGCATGCCTGAAGTCTGAGGTTCGATTCCCGGCACTGCATAAACCAGGTGTAGTGGCCGTTTTCTCTAACCCTAGCACTGGAAAGGTGGAGGCAAGAGGATTGCAAGTTCAAGGTCATTTAGAGCTACAGAGAGAGACTGGAGCCACTCTGGGTTATGGGGCTACCAGAGACCTTTTTTATTTTTAAAGATTTATTTATTATGTATATGGTGTTTTGTCTGCATGTATGCCTGCATGCCAAAAGAGGGCTTCAAATTTTATTACAGATGGTTGTGAGCCACCATGTGGTTGCTGGGAAATAAACTCAGGACCTCTGGAAGAACAGCCAGTGCCCTTAACCACTGAGCCATATCTCTAGTCTCGAGACCTTATCTTTTTAAGAAGAGTTCTACAACTTTAAATATTTTCAGATTGATGTTTTCTTTTTCTTTACTATTAAGTCTTTGTAGAACCATTCAGGTCAAACAGCATCTGAGGCCAAATATTGGCAACTGAATTTCCTCCTGGAAACAGATATACTAACAACCATGGTGTCTTAGGTTTTCTATTACTGTGATAAAATACCATTACCAGGAGCAACTTAGGATAAAGGGGTTTGTTTCAGCGTGTAGCCCATCATCCAGGAAAATCAGGGCAGGAACCTGGAGGCAGGAACTGATGCAGAGACCATGGTGCTGCTTACTGGCTTGCTCAGCCTGCTTTCTTACAACACTCAGGACTACCAGCACTGCCTACCGTGAGCTTGAATCTCCCACATCAATCTTCAGGCACGAAAATGCACTTCAGGCCAATTTGGTGCAGGCATTTTCTCAACTGAGGTTCTTTCTTCCCACAATGACTCGAATTTTATGTCAACTTGACATCAAATTAGCCAGCACACATGGAAACGTTATTCTGTTTAGCTCTAATATTAGCACTTTCTCTTTGCACTGCTTCCCACTTGTTTTCGGTAAAGCAACACGGGGAAAATTCGATGACTGTTGAACAGAGCTGTGTCAGCTGTGGGCGGGCAGGCAGCACCACCTTTGGGTGGCTCAGGTTATTGTTTCAGTGGCTGGCACTTGACAGTCCAGTTTTGTGCTAGGAAGCCAGATTGGGTGTGTCTGTGCATAACAGAGGCCAACTCTAACACTAACACAAACATTAGGTGGTGCTCTGTTGTGCTGAGTGCCCTCTAAAGATCTGTGGGTCAAGGATTTGGGCCCCAGACTGTGGCACCATTGACAAGTAGTCGAAACTTTAAGAAATGAGACCTAGTGAGAGGTCTTTAGGGTGTGCACCCTGAAAGGGAGAAAGATGCCAGCCCTTCCTCTCTCTCTCTCATGTTCCTTTCCTGTCCATGAAGTGAATGGCTTTACTTTATCGGTCTTTTTCCCTACGATATTTCACCTCATTGCAGGCTCAGGAGTGACTTGAACTCACCGATCATGGACTAATACCTCCAAAACTGAGCCAAATGAATCTTTCTGCTTTCTAAGTCGATTATGTCAATGTTGTTACAGTGACAGGAAGCAGGTGCATCTATTACTTCTCTTATTGCTATGACCAAATCTCAGGTGAGAGGCAGTGTAAGGGAGAAAGGGTCTATTAGACTCACAGTTTGAGGAGATACTTCAGACTCCAGTATGGCAGAGTGGGAGACGGCAATATTGCATCTGGGGTCAAGAAGTAGAGAGTGGACAGGAAATAGGGTTGGCTATAAAACCTCAAGGTCCAGACCCATGGATGTCCAAACCCACTTCTGTTAGAAAGGCCTCATCTCATAAAGATTCCACAATCTTCTAAAATAGTGAAACCTGCCACACCAGTGCAGCTAGAGCCAAGTCTAAGGGAAGGACGTCAGGATTAATTGAACACACACTCTGGATGTTGCAGAATCAGAAGCCCTTTATTGTACATCACCAAAGGGGTTTTATACCTAACCCAGACAGGTGGGCCAACAGGATGGAGACCTCATTGCCGGATCCTCGGTTTAGGGCCAAGGCAATGTGTACTCAGGAAGCAGGGTTGGTAAGCAACTCTGAGAGCAGGGAACTTGCAAGTTTCTCAGAAACCCAGAACAACAAGGGCAAGAAAGGTCTCCAACAGGGGAGGTGAGTAGGAAGGCCAGGACTCCATTAGGTCCCAACAGAAATCAGCTGGGGACTAAGTGTTAAAATATATGAGTCTATGAAGGACATTTCACACTCAAACCACAACAGCCAGCTAACACCCAGTGGGTTGATTTCTGCTGCTAAGAATTCTCACAGAATCTGCCTCAAGGTGTAGCCTCTGATGCTTGTTTACCTGGGGCTCATCTGCCTCTTCTGTCTTTCTCCTTTGCTCACCGCGTCTCTCAGAATCTTCTACTTTCCTGGAAGCAGTATACTGGTGCTAGCCAGGCCTGCTGGCACCCAGTGTCTCGACACCATTGGTGATGCCAGTCAGTCCTGAGGCTGAGGACAGGTTCTGCTGTTCACAGCTTGGCTGTAAGATCAAGTCACCCTAAAAGGCACAAGCTTGCCCAGACCTGGGGTGGCCCAGAAAAGGCAACAAGATTCCTGCTTCAGTTTCCATGACTGCTGCTCCATTCATCACTCCACAGGCATCCAGCCCAGCTCAGAGTTTCCTGTTTAAATAGATGTCACCCAGCATCCTGTGTTCTTCGAGCCCTTCCTAGGCTCCCGGCACCTGCTGCCAATGGTAGATCCTGACAGTAGTCATTTGAGTGGCAGTACTGGGACCACACCTCCATGCTCTGCCCATAGCTTATTACGTGGTATGACTATGGCCTGTCCGTCAGCTTGACCTTTTCCCTTTCTCTTCTCATGCTCCTTCCACGACCAGACGTCGTAGCTCAGTAGCTGGACAAAGTCTTGGCCATCGCATCAGAAAGGAACTAAAAGGAAGCAGTGTCCCTAGGGTAAAAAGTGCTGTTTCTGGAGGAATAAGGGGGTTCAGGTCTAGTACAAACACAAACATGACAGAAAAGAGAATCTGTCGGGCTGGACAGATGTTCAGATCTTCTAGAGGACCAGAGTTCATTTCCCAGCCATATCAGATGACTCACAACTATCTGTAACTCCAGCATCCAGGGGGATCCAACACCTCTGGCCTGTGCAGGCACCCAATGCGCGTGTACATAGCTGCACAGAGACATACACATATACACATAGTCAGAACTAAAAGATATGTTAGCTCTATTATTCTGTGTATGAGTGTCTAGTCTGGATGTATGCATTGCACTATGTGCATACTTGGTGCTAAGGGAGGTCAGAAAGTATTAGATCCCTTTGAACTAGAGTTACAGATGGCTGTGAGCCACCCACCCATGTAGGTGTCGGGAACTGAATTCAGGTCCTCTGGGGGGCGGGGAGCAAGTTTTCTTAACCCTTGAGCGACCTCTTCAGCCCCTACAATAAATACTTTAAAAAAAAAATAAAGATTCTGTGTGGATTCAACAGCCAAACTCTGGGTAGTTGAGGAGTCTGACGACCAAGTTCAAATAACCTCCAGTAATGTTGGGTACACTTCACCTCTCTAAGTGTCACCTGGACTTCCTTGTCTGAGAATCTGCCAGACTCAGGGAACCTCCCCACAAGCAGCTCCGCAGTGATACGGGGATCATTTTAAAAGGTGGGGATTCTGTTTGGTCAGCAGGGAGAGAAACAGCCTTTCTAAGGCTCAAGGGCACTGAGCCTCTGAACACTACTTTCTTTTTAAATCAGTAGGCTCAGAGAAAAGCTATTTCCAGGCAGGAAGAGACACATGGGCCAGTACCTATGAAAGGTGAGGCCCAGACTGCTCAAATTGAAGTTAGAGGCTCCTCTCCACTGGGCGGGATTCTGGAATGATCAGCCTGGCTCTGTGAATGCCTGTTTGCCATGGCAACAGGGACTGCGGAGATTCAGAGCCTTTTCTAATAGGAGCTGTTCTGATGGGCATCTGCTGCCCAGGGACATCTCAGAGCTCTTACTGCGAGAGCAAGCTGCTTCAAGGACACCTCCCGGGATTCTGGGCTGGGAAAACGCCTCACAATCCTGCATCTCTCCTTAGAGTCCACTTTTCCTCCAGCCAGCTTTCTCATGTCCAGTCTTATATCAGCAGAGAGTGGATGTGGAAAAACAAGCACACTGGGCACACAATCTGTCCAGAACCACCTCGCAGATTTCCCGGCCCCAGCTTCTGCCAGCAGAAGGCAGCAAGCTGGAGAATGCTTTGTCTTCCCCGTCCTTGCTGAGCCAATATCGCTGCTTCTCTGGGGAGGCTCACCCATTCACCCTTATGCCCAATGCACCAGCAGCTCCAGCAGTGACAAAAATTGACAGACTTTGCAGGAAGCAGTGGAGACTGTGCCAGGCCTCCCCCTGGTGGCGGTGGAGACCAGGATCTATCCCTGTTTCTAGAACTACCAGCACCCCTCTTCTTGCTTGCTGATATGAACACCACTGACACCCACGACCACAGACACCAGGGGCTTTCCAAAAGTCACCCTCTTGAAGTTGCTATGACTCTCCACAGGGACTAAGAATAAAGAGAGTCCCAGCTGTCAGTCTCCTGACATCTCACGTTGAGTCAAAGTCCTGCCTTCTCACCCCAGGTAGAAACATCCTCACTTTAGTTGACTTGGGCTATATAATAAAATGCAATAAATGGGGTGGTCACCAGGAGGTGGCTATAAACAATGTAAGTGCTTTTCCTGTAGTCTGGAAGCTACAGAGTTCAATCAAGCTCCTATGGGCTCTGTCTGATGAGGGACTGCCTGCCTAGTGCTGACATTGTGGAAGTCTGTGTGAGGGGGAGTCTCTCTTGGATTCCTTTATTCAAGTGTGTTAATCTCATTATTGGGCTCTGTACCTGTGACCAATGATCTCCTTTCCTTGGGATAAGGATTTCAATACAGGAATTTAGGGGCAAGAGAGACAGTCATGTTCAGACCTCACTCCATGCTCACAATTCAGGGTGCCTCATTTCCCTTACCTCCCATATTCCTGCTACCATTGTTCACATTCAGCCTGGATCTGCCAAAACAGGGGGAATTAAGAACAGAAAGGAAAAGGAGGCTGCCCATCTGCAACCTAAGATTCAGAAACTTCAACGTAACTGATAAAACCCAAATGTTATAGAGACAGAGTTCAGCTTCCTAGAGACTTATCAAACAAGGTTCAACAGATTAGAGCTCCTGCCACCAAGCCTGAGTATCTCCAGGACCACAAGGTAGAAGGAGAGAACCAACTCCTATAAGTTGGTCTCTGATCTCTACATGTGTGCTGTGTGCATACACACAAACGAATAAATTTAAAAACAACAGAAAATTATACTCAAGGCCAGATGTTTGTGACCTTGAGTTGAATTCCATCATCACTCCTCTCTCATCTCTAAATCTAAACAACACTTCATTAAACACCTTACAGAGCTATTGGAATGGCACTGCTGGTAAACTACTTTACTTGCAAAAACTTGGTTTGATCCCCAAAATCCATGCTAAAAAAGAAAAAAACAGGCATGGTGCATGCTTATAATTCCAGCCCTGGGGAGGGAGAGCAGAGACAGACAGATCCTTGGCCAGCTAGCACAGCCTACATGACAAGTGTTAAGACAGTGACAGACCCTGTCTCAAAAAACTAATTGTACTAAGACTATAGCGGTTCTTTGAATTTTCAAATCCTGTGGAGACACACTAATGTCCCAACTTACTTTCTGGTACCTAAGGGCTGACAGTACCCACTTTTGCCTTCTTCCTCACAATACAGAGTTAGTCTACAGATCCACCCCTTTAAAAGTTGGTGTGGTGCAGATACTGAGACCTGGAAACCTCCTGCAGTGACTAAGCCACTCTTCACGCCAGCAGGCTCATGTACCTAAAATCACTTGTCTGGTTTTATCAGGGTCTCTCAGTTACCTCTGACCTCCTTCCCAGTCCTAAGCTTCCCCAAAGCATACATTTCTCCCTCCCCAAGCTCTGATTTGTGCCACCCTGATTACTACAGGGTCCATGGCTGTTTCTTTATGGTCATGTGACCCCTGCTTGACCATTCCCAGGTGACTAAGAAGGATGATGGACAGAGGGCGTTGATCTCCATTGTCAGTTGAACTGGATTTGCAATCTTCTAGGAGAGAAAACCCTGAATGTGTCTACAAGAGTTTCTAGAGAGGTTTAACTGGAGAAGACCCACTCTGATTGAGAGCTGGGAGCACAGAGTGAATTTTAAAAGGTAAAGGAGAGAGTGAACTGAGCACCAGAATTCATCTCTCTGTATCTTAGCTGTGGACCGGTAATCAGCTCCCTCCTGCCTCCACCACCACAACCTTGAGCTGCTCTCACCCACACCTTCCCTGATGGACTCTATTCTCAAAGTGTTAGGAAAATCAACTCTTCCTGCCTTTGGTTCTCATTACTAAGCCCATCTATGCAGTCACAAATACACATATTAACTTCCCCAGGAGGACCTAAAACACACCATCTAGAAGGTGGGAGAGTCTCCACAGAAGGGCAAGCACCACGTGTTTTATATTAGAGCTCCATACTGGATTCTACCCTTGTCCTGCCAAATTCTCTCATCTGATCTTGCTTTGTGCTTCACAAGTAGAGTTGGGCTGAGTAAATCCAGGACCCTGACCTTGCAAGCAGTCTGCTTGAAACCATTAGGGGATCAAGAGGACATCGATCACAGCCCTCACAAGTTAGGCCAAATGTTTGACCTGACCAGCACTGGCTGGGGTACAGGGCTCCAGAGAGTTTGCAGAGGTCCTGGAATTGGGATCTCTTTAGCCCTGTGTCTGGGTATCTGTTGGTGAGAAGAACACAGAACGCCATCCTTCTGGAACTCTCAGCTAACACCTCACCTTTGCTAGTTCTCTGTAATGTATACCTAGCATTATATGTATAGCAACTGGCTATCAGGTCTCTGGGAACAGTGGTAAAAAAAATTGAACGGGGGATATTTTCAAGGCATCAAGAATAAAAGCTTGGCCTAGAGATGTAGTTCAATGGGTAGAGTGCTTCTCTAGCATGCTCAGAGTCCTGGGTTTGATTTCCAACCCCAAATAAAACTGGGTGCAGTGGCCCATGCCTGTAATCCATCATTCAAGAGTAGAAGCAAGTGCTGTGGAACAATGGTCTTGTACACTGTAAAGATTTGTCACTTGTATCGGCTTAATAAAATGCTGATTGGCCAGTAGCCAGGCAGGAAGTATAGGCAGGGTGACAAGACTAGGAGAATTCTGGGAAGAGGAAAAGCTCAGTCTACAGTCACTACCCAGATACTGAGAAAGCAAGATGAAAACGCTGTACTAAGATAAGGTACCAAGTCACATGGCTAAACATAGATAAGAATTATGGATTAATTTAAGTTGTAAGAGCTAGCTAATAATAAGCCTGAGCTAATAGGCCAAACAGTTATAATAAATAGAAGCCTCTGTGTGTTTCCTTGGGACTGAACAGCTATAGAACCAGGTGGGACAGAAACTTCCATCTACAAGCAGAAGTATCATAAATTCAAGGTCATCCTCAGCTACATGGTAAATTTGAAGACAGCCTAGTTTACATTCTTCTTAGTCACCAGGTTCAGAACTGGGATGGTTGATGGAGTATGTGTCACATGAACACAAAGAAACAACCATGGACCCCATTTCAGTCAACAGAAAGTCAGGGGCAGCACAAACCAGAGCTTGTGGCTACAGAAATGTAAACTTTGGGGTGAAGTCAGAGATAACACTTCCTGAATATTAAGGGGACAGGAAGACCCTGGTCAAACTAAACAAGTGACATTAGCCACTTGAGCCCACTGTGGTTGCCAACAGCTGCTTTAAAATAGCAAAAATAAATAAACAGTAAAAAAAATAGTAATTTAAAAGCTAGTTGGTCCACACCTGGAGGCTTGCCATGTCATGGTCAGGGCATCTTGTGGCTTCTCTTTTCCCCACTGCCCTGTGCCCATGCCTTTCTGGAAGTATTCTCACCCTCCATCAGGTACCATCTGGCAGTGTTGTAGCGAGACTGGAGAGCAGCCAGGAGTTGGCACAAGCTGAGAGTGAAGATTATGGGCCTCTGTGCTGGACCTGGCTCAAGGGACCTTGGCTCTCTCCTGATTTGATGGCTGGAGAGGGCTCCAGCTGCATGAAGAGTGGCCTCCCAGGGTTGACAGATGGGCAGCCCCAGGAGAAGCCACATGGCCGGGCTTGTTGTTAAATGCAGCTCATTAGATTTTATCCACAAGATGCTGCTGACTTGGCAGGGACACACCTGTCCCCAGCAGGAGCAATCCACAGTGGACTGTAGTGGGAGATTAGAGTGAAAATATAGCTCTCCCAAACCTCAGAGGCCCCATTTCTTTTGGGGTGACACCAGAGAAAGCCTAAAGAGCATGTTGGCTGTGTCCAAGGATCTTCATTTTTCAGCCTCCCCAGGGAAGTCAAGGTGGAAGCAAGGCCAGGTCTCTCTACTGGTAGAGACTGGACTCTGGAAACAACTACACCAGGGACCAAATAGCAATCACTTTAGTCACCGTAGACCAAGACCTAACGCGAATACAGTGTCAGGATTTGAAACATTGAGAATGTAACCATCCAAAACTGTGAAAGCAATGCATGGGCCATACAGACAGCAGGCCACAGTTTGCCAAGTCCTGGATTTTTGCTGGGTCAGGATGCCATCAGAAGAAGTCACCTGTGGATCTCCTCTGAAGTGGTGCTCTCTCCTGAGGGCACTAGAAGGTTTCTGGGGAGAGGTGACCTTGAAATACCCGTGGACAACACCTCTGTCACAGCACCTGCATTATGTCTCATCACTGCGACCAAATACCTGACCAGACAGGCAGGAGGATTATTCTGGTTCACAGTTTCACGGTAGAGAAAGCACATCAGTTGGACCAGTGCTTTCTAGTCTCAAATTGCAGAAAACTGCATTTAAATGATATTAGATAGGGAACCCCGCCGAGTGCTCAGGCTTGCTATGGGCACAATCCCTGTTTCCAGATATTATGGTCAGCACTAGGCCTATCTGTCAGGAACCACTTCTAGGACCTAAGCCAACCACATATGCAGCCACTAATCCCAGTCTGGTACTTTTACATACTAAATGTTATTACTCACCCTTCCCATTCTTAGAAAATAGCAGAAAGAGGCTTGCGTGTGACACCAGGTAAGCCGCCCATAAATCTTGCCAGGGACTCTTGGAGCAGCCTCCCAGACTCACAGAGCTGGAACCAAGGGACCTGGGGACCAACCATAAACCGCTTCATCCCACCTGACCGAGTCTTCACAGCCTAAAAGAGAGCACACAACCTCTGTCTCTCTCCTTCTAAGAGATCACATCCGCAGACAAGAAGCCACATCCTAAGGCTGGTACCCCAAAGCTATTGATGGAATGAATTCCCACAACACTTCCCCTTTTTGTCTAAACAAGAAGATTCTAAACCTAATATAAAAACTATAAACAATAAGAACAATTATCAAGTACTGTCCAGGAGAAAGAAAGTGTAGTAACATACACAAAATGGAACTACAACCAACAAGAACAACATCAAGCAAGAATCACATACTAAATGTTCAGGCTATAGGTAATTGCCAAGTAACACGATTATTCCAATACCTGTCCTATCCTGACTACTCTAAATCTTGTGCTGATGTCTAGCTAAGATATGAGAGGGTAGAATCTGTGACTATCTAGTCTTCAACCTCATCAAAGACCTGAGAAGGAAAATATTACCTGAGTAAACAGGAATTACAAGTAAGAGACTGCCAAAAAGAACTTCCCACCCCTATTCCTTTCCTGGAACATTCCACAGTGGCTCAGAGTTCCCTAAGGGAACAGCTTCAGGGACTGACAGGCAGGAGAGAAACCAGTCCAGCGGGACCAGGTGAGACAGAGAAAAACAATCGGCTACAACCCAGCGTTGCTCATTTATACCTTGGCTCCGGTTAGTCCTCAGTGGCCACTTATTGGATTCACATGTGAAACGGCAGTGCAGAAACAGCCAGACATGGATACAGGAGTAAAGGATGCAGAGAGGGCAGTACCATGGGCGAGGCAGAGAGAGGTCCCAATCTAAACAGAATCAAGGTGGGGGAGCTCATGGGATGGCTGGAGACTGAGCCACCACCATATCTCACTTCTCAGGGGAACACTCATAGGTCTCTGACATATAGGTGAGAGAGACATGGGGAAGTATGTGTGGTAATGTTAACAGTCAGTGAGACTGAACCTAGACTCACCTGAGAGATGGGCTGCTAAGCCTGCCTGTGAGAAGTTATCTTGACTAGAGTCATTGTGGTGGGAATTACCTAGGATTGTGAATGTGGAGAAAAAGAACTGAGCAGAAGCATGAATTAATCACTGTCTTAGTCACTGTTCTATCACTGTGAAAAGACAACATATCTGAAGCAACTCTCACAAAAGAAAGCATTTAATCGGGGCCTGCTACAGTTTCAGAGGTTTATCATGGCAGGCATGTACAATGCTGGAGAAGTAGCTGAGAACTACATCCTGATATGAATGCAGAGAGAGAGAGAGAGAACACACAAAGCCCCTCCGCGCCCCCCCCCCCGTGACACACTTCCTCCAAAAAGGCCACACCTACTCCAACATCCTTCTCAAATAGTGCCACTCCCTGGTGACTAAGCTGTAACTGGATGTTTCTCTCCCACCTGCCAGGAGTTCCCAAATAACCACTCAGAGGCTTAATATTAATTATAAATTGACTGGCCTATTAGCTCAGGCTTATTATTACCTAGCTCTTAGAACTTAAATTAACCCATTTCTATTAGTCATGAGGCTTGTGGCTTGTTACCTCACATCTTACTTCTGTGGCAGCTGCTGGCATCTCCCAGACTCCACTTTCTTTTTCTTTTTTTTATCTTTGGATTCCTATCTAGCTATATTCTGTCCTGCCATAGGCCAAAACAGCTTCTTTATTAACCAATGGTAATAAAAAATACCAACTTGGAAGGAAGAATAAGGACCCAAGTCCAGACCATTCTGGAGACATGTGTATATCAGCCAAGACTCCTATGACATGCCTGAGGAACCTCTGAAAACTACAGACTGCATACATCTGATTCTGTGAATGGATTTGCTCATTCTTAATCACGTCTGCTGTCTGAGTGAAGAATAAAGCTCAGAAGCATTTCAAAAGTCTCTTCTGAAGAGACACATACAAGAGTTTTCACAGCAGTCTCACAAGAGCCAAACTAGACACAGCTCAAATGGCTGTGAATAAGAGGGTACATCTGTGGAATGTTTCCACGGCAAAATATCACTCCACACTAAGAACAAACCCTTGGCATGAAGAACAATGTGGATATGCCTCACTACCTTAAAAATGAGGCTAGAAGATGTACTCTGTTGGGGTACTGGCTAGGAACAGGGTCAGGGGGATGGTGGGAACATTCTAGATCTTGGTATCAGCAAATGAGTATACATGGGTGAATACATATGCAAAGATTTGTACATAGCATAAAGAAACTGTCTTAGGCCTGTGCAGGGCAGAATAGAGAGAGGTAGACAGGGAAAACTAAACTGAATGATGGGAGAAAGAAGGCAGGGTGAGGAGAAGCCATGTAGCCCCTGCGGAGACAGACGCCAGAACATTACCCAGTAAGCCACAGCCTCGTGGTAATACACAGATTAATGGAGATGGGTTACTTTAAGATATGAGTTAGTCAAAAATGAACTTAAGCTATTGGCCAAACAGTATTGCAAATAATATGGTTTCTGTCTGATTATTTTGGGGCTGAGCAGCCAGGAACAAACAAGTGGCCTCCTACAACGTAAGACCAGCTTTTGGTTACCTATGCATTTACCACTGGCCCACAATGGCTGGGATCTGGGCATGGAAAGTAGCTTTTGCTCTTTGTTCCTTATCTTCACTGGGATGTCATCCATTGGGATGGCTTTGACTGTAAGTAGCATCCCAAAACAGGTTTATTAAAGTGGAAATTCTCAGAAATGGAGAGATGGTTCAGTAGTTAAGAGTGCTTTCTGCTCTTGCAGAGAACTTGGTTTCTGTTCCCAGCACACAAGCAGCTGGCAACTACCTGTAACTCTCGCTCCTGGGAATCTGACACCCTCTTCTGTCCCCTCCACATATATAGTACACATAAACTCATACAAGTGCACACACACACACACATACACACACACACATACACACTCACACACACTTCTTATGTGTATGGGTGGTTTGCTCTCCTGTTTGTGCACCACATGCCTTGTTCACACTGAGGTCAGAAGAGGGAGATCTGGAACTGGAATTAATAGATCATTGTAAGCTCACATATGGGTTCTGGGAATATCACCCAGATCCTCTGGAAGAGCAGCCAGTGCTCTTAACCATCTCTCCAGCCCCTACACATAAATTTTAAAACCTGGAAGCTGTTATCTATTATAATTTGAATATTTAATGTCCCCACAGTGTTAAGCATTGAGAACTTCTTCTGAAATGATAGTGAGAATATGGTGGAGATTTTAGGAGGTGCAGTACAGCTGAAGGAGGTGGATCGTTGGGACAATGACTCTGGAGGTTCTATTGGGTATGGTAGAGGGTGAAGAAGACCCTCTACTATCCAATTCTGCTGCCATGATGTTCTGACCTAGTACACAGGGCCAAGCAAAGGCTGAACTCTCTAAAAATCAATCAAAATAAATCTTCCCTCATTTATATTGTTTCTGTAGGTATTTGTGCATACCCCTGATAAAACTAACACATGTCTCACATAACAAGAAGTACGATGGTAGGAAACTCAGGTAGTGGTCGCAGGTCCATGATATAGGATTACTCTGGGCAACTATTTCGCTGCTCTTGCCCTCCTGATTTTAAGATAGCTGTTGTAGCCATCATTCCCCCCACAAAACACTTGCATCCTTGACACGGAGAGAGATGCTTTCTCATCTAAATCACGTTCCTTATAGGACCATTGTCCAGAACTGGGTCTTGTGTCAAATCCAAAAGCAATCGTTGGCAAAGGAGAGGCACTTGAGCCAGAGTTTACCCCACTACCACCACCACCACCACAAATGCATCATTCCCCATGCCTGACCACAGCTGGACTCCTGTTGGAACAATGATGGGAGGTAGGGATGTTGTGATGGAAACCAACTCAAATACCAGGCCTTGTTGGAAGTTCTGCCTTTTAGTCTCTGCATATTTCTAACTAGAGAGACTGTACTGTCAAGACAAGTGAGTCATCATGCCCTCCTGACAGAAGTCTGGTGAATTAACACTTCCATCCAAATTCCCAGGGAGACACAGATGCATGGACAGGATAAGGCATTGAAAATGTTGGGCTGTCCTTGGAAAAGTTGGTTGTCATCATAGCAGGAGATGAGAGAATGTATTTATAGAGATGAGCTGGACTGAAGTCCCTTGCTTAAGTATTTTGTAATTAATGGCATTTATTCATTCACTCTATGATGGACATTTTGCTAAGACACAAAAGAAACAGTTCATAAAACATTGAGAGGAAAAACAAATAGCATTTTCCACATCTTTCATACATGGTTCCAACAGAGATGGGATGGGAGTGCTCTCCTGGCTCTGTTGAACACTGAAATGGTTCAGAAGTCATAATGACAACAGACCAGAAATAGGAAAATGCCCGCATTTTCATTCTAGCTCTGGGTCTCAGGTACTTCATTTGTAAAATCATCTTTGGGTGTTATTAAGATCTTTGCAGTTCTGCCTTCTCTAACTATAACTTGGTACTACAAATGAGAGCAGAGCCAGGAGCTCTGAAACCAGTGGTCCTACAGGTTATGGTCATTCTCTTTAGACTGATAAAAATAATGTTTTGTTGACGGTTCAACAGTGAAGAGTACAGGCTGCTTTTGCAGAGGACACAGGTTGATTCCTAGCACCTGCATCACAGCTCACAACCATCTCTAATTCTCATCCCAATGGATCCAGCGCCCTCTTCTGGCCTCTACAGATACTGCACATACATAGTACACAGATATCCATATAGGCAGAATGCTCATACACATAAAAGTTTTGTATGGGCACCCCCAATTGATCGATAAATGCCCAATGATAAAGCCAATATTAGAACCAGCTAGATAGGTTCCAAGGCAATATTCCTAGGACCTCATAATCTACACTTCCCTCCTTCCTTTGCACGACAGGTGATAAGCTATCAAAAGCAGCCAAGACGCATGTTTTTGATGGGGAAATATGAGTGAGAACAGTGGGTAGCTAGAACCATCTGGGTAATTTTCAGGGCAGGGTCATGCCTAAAATGGCTGCCAGCCTGGAAGAGATTTGGACAAGAAATGGACAACATTATCACCATCTGCTTCCCATGGAAGAGTCTTGGATGCCACTCCAACCAGACAGCTCTGAGTTTCTACCCTGCCTTCCCCAAGGTTTGGGGCGGCCTTGGGCAAGTCACTTCTGCCTCTGAGCATGTTGTTCCATCTGTCACAACTCTACAGTGCACCTGTGAAGATGAGAGCAATCGCTAAACAGAAAGCTGCTTCTCAGATGGTCTGAATTCACGACCACTCAACCCCAGGGACCAACTAAATCTCCTTAGCATCATCAAAGCCAAACCCACAGTTACAAATCCCCTGGCAGATACCACCAGTCCTTTCTGGAAAGAGTTGGGTATAAATTATAGATCACAGCTTCTTGGATCAGCTGTGATTCTGGATCTTGCCCACATACACACTGGGATCTGGGCTGGCTTCTCCTTGGAGTGCTGTTCATGGCCTCGGGGGTCTCTACTCCCCTTCACTCCCTACTCCGGCTCCAGATTTCCTTTCCAAGGAGCAAATGCTCCTTGCTCTGGAAGAACTCACAAACAGTGTCTTCCTATTGGACCCTACGGCTCGGAAACCCCACACCTGAGCCCTAGCCTCAGCTCCACCGAGTACGGCCACTGTATCTGCCTCTATCCTTGGGCAAAGATTCCCTACCAGGAAATCCAGGAAGAGAAGCAGAATCCTTGATAGCATTCTGTCTTTACGACTAGGAGACTGCCAAGAGGCTAGTTCTCTGAAGGATCTTACCTGCCTGTTGGATTCAAGGAGGCTCCTTAACTTCCATCCTGTGGATGCCACCCACCCTTCCCACACACACTAAAGTCATTCTTCCAAAGCCATATGAGGCAATGGGGTCCCTTTCTGTTTCCCAAGCCTGCCTCCAGAAACTCACCTCGGAAGAGTAGAAGAGCTTTGGCCCATGCTGTCACCTTTAGCTTTGTCTTGTGACAACATGTGCTTCCCCTCTAGGCTCTTTTTCTCATCAGGAAATGAACCCATAGTGAACTAAGAACAAAGTTGCTGTCAACATCCACATCACCCATGCTGTGGTAAGAGCTAAAGGAGATGGTGCAGCAAAATGCTTAGCACAGGCCTGACAAGTTCGTGTCAATCACACGTCAGCTAGGTGATGCAGACCTGGGCTTCCCAGGATACAAAGCCTAAGATCCTGACAATGAAGGCTTCCTTTGTTTTGGTACCTTGGACACCTTGATCTCTTCAGTCCAACTCACAGAATGGGTGCAGAGACCTTGAGAGACACAAGAGCTATAAGAAGTCCCGAATCACCTGACATTGGCCTTAGCCTCCAGGAGAATGAAGAACAGAGCTCAGCCTGAAAGAATCACAGCTCCTGGCATCAGCAATATTTCTATGACTTCTCTAAGACTGTGTTCTCATCTCGTCTCGTGAGTTTGACCCCTTCTCATTACCTTCATCACAGAACTGTATGGAACCAAATAAGATACCAGAGGGAAAGGCTTTGTAGCCCACGGTGGGATAGACCACTCAAAAGATGATGTTTGCAAGAATGGTCGCTACCCATGAGTCCACTCACCATAGCCCAGCCTTCTTCCTAGCAAGTTCAAAGACATTCTAACTATTCAAAGTCTCTATTAAAAATAGCCAGATACTACTCAATTATTTTGCTTCATATCTTTTTTTTTTGAAGTAAATAAAGTAAAATTATTCAGCACAGGAGCTGATGATGAAGTGCTTGATGGTAGGACCCATTCATCTTTCCTCCAATTTAGGTTTTTTTAACCACTACAAATCACGACTTTCATTGAATTAAATTGTAGGGAAAATTAGAAAACAGCTTAGATTTTAATCAATGTTTGCCTTGACCGTGAAAAAAGAGGCTCCTCTTTTGCCTGTCTCTAATCAGGAGTGTTAATTATCTTGGTTACAAGCTAGCAAATTAATTATGAGCTAATGAAGTTAAAGGAGGTCATTTGTTAAGGGAAACTGATCACATATTGTTAACTCTGAGGGATTAAATGGAAAATCACTGTTAGAAAAATGGTTTTTAAAATTGGACCGAATATTTGATTTGTGAAGTTGCCCAGAGGACAGGATGCATAACAAAGTACCTTTCCACCATTCTGCAGATGGCAGAGGGTGTTGCTCTGGACACCATTTACACCTGTGGAGTTGTTAGGGTTGATAGTAACTCTAGAAGTTTCCTTTCTTGATATGTATTTGAGTTGTTGGAAGGGAGTTGGGGAAGTTTAGTTGAGTGCATGAAAAGACTGAGGAGATAGCTCAGCCAATAAAGTGTTTGTCTTGAAAGCATAAAGTCCTGAGTTCAATTCCCCAGAACCCACATGAAAAAGCTGGGTACAGTGGCAGGTACTCATCATCTCAGCACGGAGGAGACGGAGACAAACATTCCTGGGGCTCACTGGCTGACCAGTCTATCAAATCAGCAACCCCCAAGCATTTAGTCAGTTCCCACTGAGTCTTTGTTCCTCTCTGAAGCCACATGACCATAGTCTTTGCTATCTACATCTCCACTGCATCCCACCTTTAAATCATTCTCTAGCCTGCCACTCCAAACTCTTCCACAGTCAGGTTCTGAATGCCATGACCATATGATCAGATACATCAGACAACAACCCCGCTTTCTGGCATTAGCTACTTTTCTCATTGCTGTCACAAACATACATAAGAAAAACAACCTAAGGATGGAAGGATTTAGATTGGCTCACAGTTCCCAGGGTATAAGTTCATGGCAGTGAAGACATAGTCGCTGAAGTGACTCCATCTTGTGGTTGTGGAAACCTGAAGCATGGCTACATCACATGGATAAGAAAGCAGAAAGAATAGAACTGGAAATAGGGCTAAACTACAGCCCTCAAAGGCCTATCACCTTAATCAACCAGGGCCCACCATCCTCCAAAATAGCATCACAGTCGGGGCCCGGTTATTCAAACACATAGGTCTGGGGGGTACACTTCATAGCCAAACCATAATATGCATCTTTGTATCCAGCTTGGATGTATCCAGCTGCCATTGTGGTGTTCTGCTACCAAGACCTGTAAAACTGCCCATATGACTCTGTTAGGCCAGAAACGACTGTCAGGAGCACCCTGCTGTGAAGTATTATTTTAACTGGGCAAAGACATGCTACATTTGTTTATGCTGCGGAATATTTATTTAACTGTGTAAATGTGTGTTACTTTTGTTTATGCTGCATTTAATTATGTAATGACTTGTTGTATTTGTCTCACCCTGACTGCCTAAGGCACCTGATTGGTCTAATAAAGAGCTAAACAGCCAATAGCAAGGCAGAGAAAGGATAGGCAGGGCTGGCAGGCAGAGAGAATAAACAGGAGAAAAAATCTAGGCTCTAGAGAAGAAATGAGAGATGGAGGATAAAAAAATGAGGGGCAGGCCTGGGTCTAGAAGCCAAGCAGCCTGCAGGCCAGCAGACATGAGAAACAGTGAAAGTAAGATACATAGGAGGAAAGAAAAGTAAAAAGCCCTGAGGCAAAAGGTAGATAAAGAGAAACAGGTTAATTTAAGTTAAAAGAGCTAGCCAGAAAAGAGCTAAGCTAAGGTCAAGCATTCCAAACTAAGTCTCTGTGTCATGATATGGGAGCTGGGTGGTGGACCTAAAGAAAAAGCCTGATACAGCATCCTTTATGCACCGTGGTAAACACAGACTAGGAAAGCTTCTATCCATTTTTCTTAGAGCTATAGGAGGGGCCTCAGTGATGACCTCATTCCTCCAGGTCACATCAAGGAGAAACTGGGAGGCAAGAGGGGCAGAGATGTTCAGTTTTTAACCTAACAGGGTCAGGGGCCCACCAAGACTCCTCTGACCCCTCCTAACCTATCCTGATCCCAGGATGGGTTAATGAAAACTCTTAGTCATGGTTGCCTTGTTAATTAAGGGTCAGAACTCTTTTCATGACATCTCTTCATAGCACACAAGCATTACCTCAGCCGTATTCTAGAAAGTCCGTCCACTAAAATATGCACATATAAATCAGATTTGCTAGTAGCCAAATCTGTTAAGCAAAAGGAAACAGATAAAACTTATTTTAATATTTTACTTAATTATATGTTTTCAAAATTATAATTACTCTGTGTTAATTGTTCATGTCAGAGAGCATGGGTGCACAGGAGGGCAGGTAGGTTCCCACAGAGCCAACAGAGGGCGTCAGATTCTCTGGATCTGGAGTCGCAGGTGGTTGTGAGCCACCAGATGTGGGTGCTTGGAACTAAATCGGGTTCTCTGGAAGAGCAGGATGGCTTTTTACCCACTGCACTATCTCCCCAGACACATCCTCTGCCTGTCTTAAAAATTGGGGGTATCTACTTTGGCTTTCTTCTCACCGAGTCTATCAAATACATTAGTTCTTCGTTAAAGATGAAATCCCATGCCTGTGCCTTTTTCTGTGTGTGTGTTGCTTTGTGTTAATCTGAACTGTTTTTTAAACAGTCTACTATGCCAGCCTTGCTATTTATAGCATCTGAATTTTTTGACTTGCTGAAGAAGGCGTGTACTCCCCCAAGAAGACAAAAATACCTGCCTGTATTTTGTACAAAGATTATTCTATTCTAGCTCTTATTTGTTTAGCACTGTGTTCCATCTGGAATGCATCTCTGCCCAGCGTAATTTTTATACTTACAAGAGTGTAACGCGAACCCTGATGCCTAGCTGAAAAGAACGGAGCTCTCCAAGGGGACTGGAAATGATGAAGGAGAATTTTCCAGAAAGGACCAGAATTTATTCGTTGGGTGGGAAATGCAGAAGTACAGGGGAAAAGTGCTTCACTGGATAAGCAGGGCAGCCAGAAGTGACAAGCAAGACAAAGACCAAGAGCCCAGGCCAAGACTCACCCTCCTGCAGGAACTTAATCAGAGAAATATTTTTCTCATCACTTGGAACCTTAGTTTATTACCAGTAAAATGGGGATCTTAATACCACATGGCATCGTAGTTGGGTCTTAACAGCCTCTTATGTCTCCATATCCTGCTCTCTGAAGGGTTTGCCCTGCTGGGGCTGCTGTGGTGATTGCTTAAGTCAATATTCAGGGGCTGGCAACCATGGCTGAGGAGAGCACCTCTCCTGGTTTTAAGGTGCTGAGCTGACAGCTCTAACCTGGAATCATCCTGATTCCTGAAGTCAAATGCCACCTGAAGCTACAGTGAAGGCTTCACTAAGTCAGGCATCTACTCATCCAGCATAGGAAGGTAGCACTGGTGGAACAAAGCTGCTTTAGGAAGACAGGATTCTTACTGGAGTCAGGGCCTAGGCTCTGGAATCCCTAGCAGGCTAGTCTGTTTATCTGCCTTAAACAGGTCAATTTTAAAAGCAAACTAAAAACACAAACAGACAAACAAAAACAAATATTGAAAAGCAAAAAGTGGGAATGTATTCAATGCGACCATATTGTGAAAGGGAGCAAAGTGGTCCAGTGGCTCCTCAACCAAGGTCATCTTTGGAGTTCTGACATGAGGTTTAAGTTCAAATAGAAGACAAGAGATATGTATGACTAAGCAGCCTCAGTCAGAGAGTGGCCCACCCATCACCATTGTCTGGGCTCTAGTCTCTTCTGAACAGCAGTCTGATAAGTTGTCAGAATTGTGTGAATCTTCCAGGAGATAGGTTCTAGCTGGTAACAGGTATTTCCTTCTCTCTACATGAGATTCTGGAAGAAATTCCATTTCCTTGGGGACCATCGTTTTAATAGTCTAAGAGCCAAGGGGGACAAGTATCTCTTTTGAATTATCTTCATTTCTCCCAGGATAGCTACAGTCAGCAAGGGTTTCTCTAAGAAAGTGACATTTGAGCTAATGCCTGTTGATGAAGGGCACATGACTGGGGAAGCTTGTCTCCAAATGAGGGAACAATTATGATATTCCTTAAGACCAGGAGTCTTACTGCAGATAGAAGCCCATGGCAGGTGAACCAAACTGGCCAGGAATTAGAGTAGCTGATACCTTGGAAGAAAGTTACTCATAAGAAAGAAATACAGTAAAAAAGAGTGTACAGAAAGTCTACCTAGCACAGTAGGAAGATGAAATTGGAGCCAGAAACTTCCTTCCTCTGGGAACTGTCCCCTTTGAGGAGTCTGTGATAGTTCTCCACTCTTCAGGTTATATTGCTGCATTGCCACAAACAACAAGACAGTCACCACTTACCCTGGTAGAAATATCCCAACTGTAGACAAAATACAAGATAACAAGTCTCTTTTATGAAGCAGGCCCAGCAGGCTCCCCCAGACACCCCTTGCTCTGTCCCTTTTCTTTGACATGAGCAGCTGCACAGATGTAAGTTTACCCATCAGATCAAATATAATTTGCTAAATAACAGTGGAGTTATTGCTAAGTGGCTTTGGTTATCATCATGACATGCAGGATTCATGTTCCCTGGGTAACTGCAGGGCATAGCTAAACAACAAAGAGACTGTAAACAAAGTCCAGGTCAAACAGACCTGTGTCATACTTCCACTAGGAGAAATTGTAGCTTGAATTATTTTGATCTTTGTTCACAATTCTCCCTTTTATTGTGGCAAAGATTACCAAATACAGGGCCTGAAACTGGACTTTATTTTCTATGAAAACTAAAACAAGATTATTCTGAGTCAGTACTGAAGCTGGTTTTTGGGGAAAATCATGATGTTGAATTAAGACCCAGTTCCTGTCCTTGGGAGCACAGAGATTGTTGTGGAAGGTGGTGAGACAGATATATAAATTAGATGAAATACTAGTTGACAGAAGGGGACTCAATATCAAATTTACTCAATGGAAGAACTTATTTAAAGAGAGATGGCAAGGTGGCTCTGGAGCATGGAATCTCTGAACTGGGCTTTGGTGTAGATTTCTGGATTTGTTTTGCTTGTTTAAATATGTCAGAAGAAGGTATGTGGAGATTGCTCAGGGGATAAAGTGCTTGTTAAGCAAACATGAAGACCCAAGTTTGATTCCCAACACCATGTAAAAGAAATCATGGTGGTATATGCCAGCAATTTCATAGCAGAGGAGAAGAGACGGGAGGATCTCTGGAGCTTGCTGGTCAACTGGTCTATCCTAATTGGTGAGCTTCAAGCCATTGAGACACCCTGCCTCAAAAAATAAAGTGGGAAGCAACTGAGGAAGACACTTGACATCAACCTCTGGACTGCATGCACACAGGCACACACAAGTGCAAACCTCTACAAAGAAAGAAACCAAATCTATGAGTCTGTGATATAGAAGAGGGAAATGGGGTAAAAATTAAAGGTATAGAAAACTTATAGCAGAAAATTCCTCAGATCTATGGAAAGAAATGGATACCTACATTTAGGAGTCATTTAGAACTTCAAATAGACATGATACTGGAAAAGAACCTCTCTATTGCATATTATAGTAAAAAATCAATTGTACAGAGCAAACAGTACTGAACTGTAAGAGAGAAATGTCAGGTTATATACAAGGGTAAACTACCAGCATAACAGAAGGCCCCTCAACAGAAATTTTAAGCGTACAGTGGTATGTTTCAAATAATAATAATAATGACTGTCAACCAGGATGACTACAGACAGCAAAGAGAAATAAAGAACTTGAATGGCAAGCATAAACTAAAGCAATCCATGACCAGCATTACTGAAGATATTAAAGGAGTACTAGGAAGCAAAATATATAGAAACATAAGAGATCAGAAAAATAAATCTTATTGGAAGAATAAGCAAGTTAGAATTAGAAAAGAATCAAATATTTTAACTTAATAAACAAATGAACCCAACCTACTCTACAGGGCGAATTCCAGGATAGCCAGGACTACACAGAGAAACACTGTCTAGAAAACCCAAAAACAAACAAACAAACAAACAAACAAAAACTATGTCTATAAAACAAAGAAGAGAGAATTTAGCACATAATTTTCAATAACCCTAAATGTAAAATCTGAATTCACCAATTAAAAGACCTAGACTGGAGGTATGGGGTGGGGATAGGCAAGCTAAATGGATTTTAAAAATAAGATCTAACTATTTGTTGTTTGCAAGAAACTCACCTTACTGGAAAAGACAGAGACAGACTGAAGGTGAAAGGGAGAAAAGTGATAATCCAAGCAAATAGAATCTGAAGTTAAATAGCAGCTATGCTTATATCCAATAATGCAGACGTCGAGAAAAAATTAGAAATAAAGACAGTCATTGCAAATATTAAAGGAGGGAATAAATGGTCTTGAAGAAAACATAGAAATCAAAGAAATCCCTATAGTCAACTGAAAAGGAAAGCAACTACGGAGTGAAATTCCAAGAGGAATCTTTATAGCTATGAGTGCCCACATCTAAAAATCAGAGACATCTCAACCTGTGAGAACAAAATGACATCTAACATAGAGAACAAAATGAGCCCAAAATTAGCAAACAGAAAGAAATAACAAAAGATCAGCACAGGATTGATGAAATGGAAATTCAAAGAATAAATAAGACAGAGTTTATTCTTTAAGAATATGCCTTATTCAGTCATCATCAGAGACATTTCTTCCTGCAGCAGATGGGAACAGACAGAGAGACCAACAAGCAGACATTACACATAGAGAAAAAGAGACGTTGGAACACACAGCTCTAAATGGGATGCCTTCATCCAATCTGAACCATTTGAGCTCAGGGAACCCCATGGAAGAAGAGGAGGCAGAAACAGAGTTAAGAGCCAGAGGGGATGGAGGATACCATGAGAACAAGGCTCTTCAAATCAACTCAGTGAAGCTCCTATGAACTCACAGAGACTGAGGTGCAAACATGGTCTAAACAGGTCTATACCAGGTCCTCTACATATGTATTGTAGCTTTCATTTTAGTATTTTATGGAACTCCCGAGTGTGTGAATGAGTGGGTCTCTGATTCCTGTGCCTTCTCTTGGAGCTCATTTCCTTCTGTTGGTTTGCCTTGTCCAACTTTAATGTCTTTGTTTTATCTTATTGCGTTCTATTTTGTTATGTTTTATTTTTATCTCTTAGAAGCCTGCTCTTTTTTAATGAGAGACCAAAAAGGAGTAGATCTAGATGGAAGGAAAGATGGAAAGGAACTGGGAAGAGTAGAGGGAGGAAAAAAAATGTAATCAGGATATAGAAAAGAAATCTATTTTCTATAAAAGGGGAAAGTAAAAACCAAAATAAATAAAATTTAAAGAGAATTGGGGAAAATAGCTAAATAAAATGAGTCTGGTTAATAATGTCTATTTTGTCTGTAGGGAATTGTCCCTAACAGAGATCAGATAGGTCATGGCTTATTTTACTTAGCTCAAATTCCATCCAGAGGCCAAATTTCATCAAACTATGCTTCTAAATGACTCTACTCTACAGGTCAACAAACTTTTATGTGAAAGATATGAAATAAGTTTCCAGAAAAGTAAAACAAACAAACAAACAAAAAACACCTGGTCTAAGGATGCAGCTCAATGGGTAAAAATGTTTATCATGCAAGTGTAAGAATTTTAGTTCAAATCCTGAGAACCCACATAAACTTGTACACTGTAGTATGTGTCTGTAATCTCAGTACTCATACAAAGAAATGGGAGGCAAAGACGGAAGAATTTCCAGAAGCTTGCAGGCCAATAGATCTGATATAAGTACCCCTTACTCAATCAAAGGACACCTGAAACCGCCCTCTGACCTCCACATGGCACATACACACTCACATAAATACATGCAAACACGTGCATAGGCACACATGCATACAAAGATTACAAAATGGCCACATCTGTATTAAACAGTCTGAAAGCCTGGTCCATCATTGTGGAGACCTGGAATGCTGCAGGTTAAGAGCCAAATTATCTTGAGCTGTCGCTGGTCCTCTAGATAATTTCTTATCACTTGCCTCTGTGTGACTGCTATGCAAATTTTCCCTAAGGTGATATGAACCCTACTCACCCCAGACAGGGCAGCAACAACAGACCAAAGAATGATTCTACCCAAGTCCATCTTGACAAACCATGAGTTTATTGTGTTTACTTGTAGAGAATCGGTAAAGGTTACTTACAGACAACCTCAAAGCAACTACACCATTGAAAAGTCTTACCCCACATGGATGGCAGCCTCCTCCTAGCTGCAGAGCAGAATCCGCACCCCCCTTTGTAAACCTTGCACATTCTATATACTCTGTCACCTCCCAAGACCACGGGCGTGGACAGAATCACATATAACTGGAAAGGAGGTGGACAGAAGAGAGGCTCCCGGGTGATGGCCAATGACCCTTACCATCCCTTCCTCCTAGGAGGGAACACCAGCAGGCACAATCTTGAGAGTCTTTTGCAGGTAGTCACAGCTAATCTGATGAGGATGGTCATGGCTCCTTACGCCCAGAGGACAGTGTACTATAAAGGTCACTTAGCATCCAATGACTCCTGAGCAAACCTTTTAGGAATGTACAGATACCTTGATTTTACCCACTCAAAGGCTAAGAGTGTCATCAGACAGCATCAAAAGCCTATAGTAGAGATTTCTTGCTTTGCAATGTTCCTACCAATATAAAAGTGCCTTGATTTATGATTCTTTGTTTTGTAACTGTAAAAGTTTTGCGAAACTGTGAGCTTGGAATTGGGGAAACCTAAATCTGTCTTCCTCAGCCATGGCCACATGTATTTATTTGACTCTAGAATAAACTGTCATTTCCTCTGAGGTCAGAGGTGTGTTTTTGTGTCATCAAAACTCAGAGAGCAAGTAGTTTACCTTTGTGATTCACAGCCTCTGAGGCTGCTCAGAGCAGCCTCAACACTGAACAAGCAAGCTCGCTGAAAATCGACATTCAGAAAGTTTAGGTGTCACACAATATTCTTTATTTCGTTCAATTTTGTTTGTTTATTTAGAGACAAGTTATCACCACGTGGCCCAGATTAGACTCAAACTCACAATTCTCTTAGCCTCCCAAGTGCTAAGATTATGAGCACACACCACAATATCCAGCTTACAAACATTTCATAACCATACAGTTATTCTCAGCTCAGCCTAAATTTGGCCCACAGGCCACGACAAACTGAACCCTATATTAATCCATCCACAAAAAGCCAAGAACCAAGGGTCTGGACCCCACAAATCACTCTGCCCTTCCTTGTCTTTGCACTGACCTCTGATTCCCAGATTGGCACTAGTTCCTACGACCCAAGATAGAGTCACCACTACCCACTCCCTCACCTGCCTTAACAAGCCTCTCTGGGAGATCAAAAGGCCCCTTCCCAGAGATCATTGACAAACCTATGGGAATTGAAAAACAAGAATTGATTTGTCTTTTCTTTCTTTTTTCTTTTTTTAATTTCTTTTCTTTTAAATTTCATTTTACATTCCAACCTCAGTTCTCCCTCCCACCCCTCTTCCAGTCCCTCTCTCTCCACCCCCAGCCACCCTCTCACCTGCTCCTCCCAATGGGTAAAGGCTCCCATGGAGGGACATTAAGTTGGGGCAGGATCAAGCCCCTCACTCCTGCATTAAGGCTGAGCATGGCATCCCACCAAAGAGAATAGGCTCCAACAAGCTAGCTCATGCACCAGGGATAGATCCTGGTCCTACTGCCAGGGGCCCCTCAGATAGTCCAAGCTTCGCCACTGTCTCTCCCACATATGAGGGCCTAGTTTGGTACCATAGAGGCTCCACAGCTGTCAGTCTAGAGTTCATGTGTTTCCACAAGCTTGGTTCAGCTGTCTCTGAAGATTTCTCCATCATGACCTTGACCTCCCTTGCTCTTATATTCCTCCCTTCCTCTCTTTGATTGGATTCCTGGAGCTTGGCCTGGTGCTTGGTTGTTCCATCAGTTACTGGATGAAGGCTCTATGATAATAGTTGGAGTATTCACCAAGCTGATTACAGGGGAAAGCCAGCAAAGAAATTCTACCCTTGGGCTGAACAGGGGCTCAGGGGGCAGAGTATTCATCTATACTCATAAAGCCCTAGTTCCATCTCCGGTACTGCACACCCTGGAGGTGTGAGCATAGGAGTACACACCTGTAGTCCCAGCACCTGGGACAGAGGCAGGACGATCAAAATTTCAAAGTTCTCCTCAACTCCACAATGAGCACAAGGCCATCCTAGGCTATGTGAGACTCCATTTCAAAGGAGGAAGAAGAGGAGATAAAAGAGGACAAGGAGAGAAAAGAAAAATCCTATCCTTACCACCAGCTTGCAGTCCCTGGCCTAAATTGCGAGGCACGCACAGCCACAGGTAAAACTGCTAAATCATTTTCAAGTTACACAGATGGGCTGCTTCTCACAAACTTCTCACTCTGTTTCACTCCTGATGCTCTCATGACACTCAAGTCTTTTCCAGTGGATTAGTTTTTAGCTGCCAGCCAGTTCTATAATCTCTATCCCCTGGGGTCAAGTTCAAAGAGAATTCCAATGTGATTAGGTAAAGTTATGCAAGTCATAGATTTATGTACTACTGTGCTATTCTTTGTGATGTCGGCACTGGGGGCAGGGACTCTTACGAGCTTCAGTGGTTCCGCTGATTTCCTAAGATATTAACTTATCTGTCTCCACTGTGGATGAAAGCACATTGGGACATTTGAAATTCAAAGTTATGGTGCTCTCAGTTGAAGAGGAGGAGACCCAAAAGGAAGATAATTAGCAAGAGAGGACCTGTGATGAATGCCGGCTGTTTGTGAATGCATGTGGCTCATAGAGAGGGGTAGGTATTCCAGTCCATCACCACTGTGAAATTGAACTGTAAATGGTACCTGGATCAGTGGGCTGGAACTGCCCCATGCAGGGAGTTAATGGAAACAGGGAGAGGTTTTTTCTTTTAACAAAGTACTTGAACAATTATATTAGCACACCCACAGAGCAGGGACCAGCGCTGGGTTACCCAGGCATTTAGAAGCAAAATAAATTCCCTGACAGCCTTTGTGAGCCAGATTCTCTGGTGCTGATTGGCCACTAACAGAAAGCTATAAGTGGGATCCAAAGTCCTCTGCAGCCACTCAGAAGCCTGCTCAAGGTGCTCAGGTCACATCCGTTTCCCTGGGGAAGACTCACCTATCAGGAGTAATTATCACCACCCCACCTTTTACAAGCAAGAGTCCCATTTTACAGGGTTTCCTGGGCAAAGCTAGGGCTAGATTGAGTCAGCTGACTGGATTGCTTCATTTCCCACTGCAATAGGACGGACCCTTAGCATTCTGAAATGATTTTATGACTCATCCCCCAAATCAAACTCAAGCAAGCTTTGAGTTCAGTCAAAATTCTCAGAGTGAGGGCAGGCAGAAAGAGGCTCAGTGGGTTAAAGCACTGTTGCCTACCCTGAAACCCACATGGGAAGAGGACCACAGCAACTATTATAGAGGAAAACATTTAACTGCGGCTGGCTTATAGTTTCAGAGGTTTAGTCCATTATCATCATGGCAGCACGCAGGCAGACACCATGCTGGAGAAGGAGCTGAGGGTTCTACATCTTGATGCGCAGGTAGCAGAAGGAGACTGTGTGCTGCACTGGCCAAACTTGAGCTTTTAAGACCTCAAAGTCCACCTCCACAGTGACACACTTCCTCCAATAAGGCCACACTTATCCTAACAAGACCAGACCTCCTCATAGTGCCACTCCCTATGGGCCAAGCATTCAAACACATGAGTCTATGGGGGCATTTCCTATTCAAATCACCACAGAGCCCATACTGCTTTTCTAGAAGACCTAAGATCAATTCCCAGCATCTTTGTCAGGAGGTTCACAACTACCTGTAACATCAGTCCCTTGGGATCTGACACTTACCTCTGTCCTTTGAGTGCAACCTCACATATATGGATACACCCCCCCCCAACACAGAGAAAGAGACAGAGAGAGACAGAGACAGAGAGAGAGATTAAAACCAATAAATAAACTCACCAAGAAGGGGGAAGTAGATGGGTCAGACCTTGAAGAAGAAAATGGAGAGAAAATGGGAGGAAGAAAAAATACAGTAAAGACTGAAGTCCCACTCTGATCTATGAAAACTGAGCCAAACAGGTATGTCTGATAACCTCATGGTGTTTTTTGGTTTTGTTTTGTTTTTATTTTTGTTTTACTAAATCTGTTTGCATTGAAGGCCATGCTGTCTCTGGAGAGGACCAAGGCCAAGAAATAAGGAGTCCAGGGGAAGAAACTATTAGCCAGGAAGCAGAAAGTTGATAGGGAGAGAGTTTAATGCAAATCTGTTATTTACATTAGTTGCTTCCTGAGCTGCTCACTGTGCACTCATGGTGGGGTTTTATAGGGAGCAGACACTAGCAAGAGAAAAGTAGTTTAGTGTCTACGTGTTAGCAGGTAGATTAACAAGACCAGGTCTCACGCTGCTGCTCTCTAGTGTGGCCTTATGTACACAGACGTTATTTACCAATGTGAATTGTAAGATTAAAAAGAAAAAAAGAAAAAAGAAATTATTCCTGACTTTCTAATGCTATTAATCTTAGCTCCTTCCATAAGGAAAAAACATATGAAGGAATCTATATAGGAAGAAGTCTAGTAAAGACTCTGTAGTCGACTAAAGTAATATTCTTTTTAACTCAAGAAATACAGCAACATATTACATTTACAGCTTTTAAGAAATCCCGGTTCAAATTTTTAAAACAACTGTTTCAAGGAATGTGAGAGACAGCTCAGGGGTTAAGAGCATTTGCTGCTCTTGCAAAGGACAAGAGTTCTTTCCCAGCACCCACATGGTGACTGACAACTTCCAGTTTCAGGGGATCCAACACCCTCTTCCGGCCTCTACGAGCACTGCATACACATGGTACATATCGACAAAACATGCAAACATTTATTTTTATTTTTAAAATAAAATGATTCTAAATGTGTCATATTTGTGGAAGTACTAGAAATCCAAAAATCAGTTTAATTATATTTGTGAATGTCAATACTATTAATGGATGTGTTTCTTACAAACACAGCCCTTATATGTATTCTTCTCAGATGAATGCCAAAATATTTAAAAATAAAATAGGGTATTAAAGATTTACCTCACAATAATATGTGCCAAAGACTTATTTCCTTTCTTAGAATATTTTTTAGTGTGTGTGTGTGTGCACACGTGTGCGCGCATGTATATACCAAGTATTTATGGGAGCCCAAGGAGAGCAGAAGAGCTGTTGGAAGCTGGTGTGAATGAGGATCAGTTGTGAGCTGCCCATAGGGTTCCAAGAACTGAACTCAGATCACCTGGAAGAACAGCAAGTACTCCTAACTGCTGATCCACCTCTCCAGCCCCCTAATTAAACATTTATTAAAAGAAGACTTGCAAATGGTCAGCAGATGTATGAAAAAGGCTCATGACCACTGATCTTCAAAATATGACATCACCTCACACCTGTGAGATGGATGATTATCAGAAGGACAAAAAGGAGGTGCTGGTGACGGTGTGCCTACAATGGAACTTGTGAGCTACTGATGAGGCTGTGTCTATACAGTCCTTATGGAAAACAATTCAAAACCAAGACTATGATCCCCAAGTGTTCTGTTAGCTCTACTCTGAGTTTCAGTCAAACCGAAAGGGCAGCCACACTTCCTTGTCCACTGGAATATTATTCACCATAGTAAACAGAGATACAAATTAGGTGCCCATGAATATGAATGAATAAAGGAAATGAGGTGTATACACACAGAATGCCATTAAGCCTTCAAAAGAAACAGACCCTCATTTCAAACATCACAGATAAACATGGAGGGGATTGTGCTAAGTGATATAAGCCAGGGACAGAAAGACAAATACTGTATGATGTACCTAGATGTTGACTCTAAAGAAGTTGAATTCTTAGCACTAGAGAGTAGATGATGGTTGCCAGGAGCTGAGGAGAGGGTAGATGGAAAGGAGAAACGCTAACAAAAGGACGTAAGATGTCAGGCAGGCAGGAGGAATTTAGGGATCTCTCTATAGGACAAATAATTATTCATTGAATATTTCAAAATTGCTAAGCTGTTTGGTGTTCTTCCACAAAAGAAGCGGCTAGTGGGGACTAAAAAGATGGCACTTGTTGCTCCACAGAAAACCTTGTTTGGGTTCCCAGCATCCATATGCAAGCTCACAACTATCTGTAACTTTTTTGTTGTTGTTGTTGTTTTTTCGAGACAGGGTTTCTCTGTGGTTTTGGAGCCTGTCCTGGAACTAGCTCTTGTAGACCAGGCTGGTCTCGAACTCACAGAGATCCGCCTGCCTTCCAAGTGCTGGGATTAACGGCGTGTGCCCAGGGGATCTGATGCCCTTTTCTGACCTCTGTGGGCATCAGGAATGCATGTGAAGCAAATACATACATGCAGGCAAAACATAATTTCTTTTTTAGTCTTTGAAAAAATGTATGTGAGGTGATGGGTTTCTCAGCTATCCTTATTTCATCATTATACATGGTGTAAATACATCAAAATATCATATTGTATCTCATAAACATACAGAATTATCAAAACAAGAATAAGTAAAATTATATAAAATATTATTTAGAAATAAACAGTATTGATTGATTAGGAGTTATAACAGGAACATCAGGTCACTTTATCATTTTATATTTTACACATATTTAATTTTCTAATATAAATAAGGCAGAAAAGAGGGAGACTAATACATCATTCATCAGCACCCAGAGCATGATGTTTTTGGGCCTATCCTTAATTGCCTGAATGATTTTGCAAAGAAGTTGGAGGTCCTGTATGCGCACACAGGGGAGAGTCAGGTTAGTGATGTTGTGTTGATTCTTATATGTGCACAGACTAAAGAGACTCATTATGGCTCACAGAAAGGTAAAAAAATGTTCTGAACCAACTGGGAAAGCTTCTAGATACTCAATCTGTCACCTTTCTGTGGTAAGAGAGACCTAATGCTGTTGTCTGCTTAAGGTCATTAAAACCTAGTGCATTTAGTTGCTTAGTCCCCGAGTAAAGCTCAGGGGTCAGAGAACATAGCTCCCTCTTTTCCAGAACGAATATTCTTGAACCAGCTGTGTTCAACTTTGGAGGACACCAGAATCATGAGTCGAAAGTGCAGTGTCAACCAAGTCCACACCAGACTTCTGAGGGCAAGGCTACGAGAACCACAGTCCTTAACAACCCTTAGGCTTCCAGAACAGGTTCTCTTTCAAGATAAGGAGGAGGAGGGAGAGGCTTTTACTCATTCCCTACTCTTCCCACCAGTTCCAACTAAGTACGTGCAAGACCACCGTGTCCCCAACCTGCAGAACAAATGCTTGCAATGTGTCTTAATGGTGATTGAGAGTCACAGAATAGAGCAGAGAAGACAGGTCCAGAAGATAATAAAGACATAAAGATAGAGTTAAGGCTTACTTTTGTTTCATCACCATGAGGGATATTTGATGGAAGCAGTTTAAGGGAGAAGAAGCTTTTCACTGGCTTATGGTTTCGGGAGTTTCTTTTTTTTTTTTTTTTTTTTGTAATAAGCAAGGTTTAATCAGCATAATACAAACATGTTTGGATCTCATCTCCATCCCCGTTACCACAAGGTAGAGAGGAGTTGTATCTCCTCTGTGGGGTAAACTTTTTTTTTTAATTTATTAAAGATTTCTGTCTTTTCCCCACCTCCGCCTCCCCTTTCCCTTCCCCTCCCCCAATTGAGTCCCCCTCCCTCGTCAGCCCAAAGAGCAATCAGGGTTCTCTGCCCTGTGGGAAGTCCAAGGACCACCCTCCTCCATCCAGGTCTCGTAAGGTGAGCATCCACGAAACTGCCTAGGATCCCACGAAACCAATAGGTACAGTAGAATCAAAAACCCATTGCCATTGTTCTTGAGGTCTCAGTAGTCCTCCTTGTCCGCTATGTTCAGCGAGACCGGTTTTAACCCAGGCTTTTTCAGACCCAGGCCAGCTGGCCTTGGTGAGTTCCCGATAGAACATCCCCATTGTCTCAGTGTGTGGGTGCACCCCTCGTGGTCCTGAGTTCCTTGCTCGTGCTCGCTCTCCTTCTGCTCCTGATTTGAACCTTGAGATTTCAGTCCAGTGCTCCAATGTAGGTCTGTCTCTGTCTCCTTTCATCGCCTGATGAAGGTTAATATTCAGGAGGATGCCTATATGATTTTCTTTGGGTTCTCCTTCTTATTTAGCTTCTCTAAGAACTGGTTTCGGGAGTTTCAGTTCATCATGTAGGGAAGACACAGGAGCCTGAGGAGCTACTTAGTGCTGGTGATGGGACTGTGAGGCTCCTCACATGGAGGCTGGATGGGGAAGCAAACAGAGAGGCCAAGCTAGAACCCTTAGGCGCCTGTCTTCAGTGAGCCAGCTGCACCAGAGAGGTTCACAAGTTCTTAAAATAACACTACCAGCTCTACAGCTGTTCAAACACACGAGCCAGGAGGACAGTTCACAAACAAACTGCTAATGGCCTAGGCCAGTTGATATCTACTTCTGTGAAACTCGTGCCTTGACACCCCTCACCCCCCGCCCCACCCCCTCCACTGATCTGACCAGCTCCTGCAGAGATTGGCAGTCTTTCCGACTATTCTCTTCCTGTGTATCCAAGAAGAGGGAGGGGTCTCCTGGAAGACAGCAGACCTGGCAGATGGGGCTAACTGCCTGAGGACATCTTTGAGCTCCAGACCTGGAAGAGGAAATACCAGAAGGAAAGAAGGCTTTCCTTTGTGGCCTGTCCAACTCCATGCACTCCCCAACACTGTCTGGGATTTTTCATCTTCTTCAGAATAGTCCAGTCACCTCTACTCAGTACCCCCAGCCTTTCAACCTTCTAATTCTTTTTTCATCCTTCTCTCTTCTTTTCTTGAAAAGAGACAGAACATGCCATAGTCCTGCTGAAATTCCACCTTAGGCTCCCCTTTGCTCAAAAACATAGTCTGCTACTTTGACCAACATCAAAGGCCTCATCCTCCTCTTCTGCCCATCCGGTGTCCTGCCTGGTCTACAACCATCCGGCCCTCTGTACCTCCTATGAGCCCTTATCCAGGAACCTGACCTCCTCTTCCCTTCACAGAAGTTTCCCCGGTGCCCCCATCAAAATGAGCAGCTTGCCTAGAGCAGGGTCCTGCCAACTGGAGTCACACATCTGTTTTATTCCACTAGCTACCCTGCATGTTGTTTCTCCTACTAGATGGAGTCTTCTCTCAGAACATGCCTGGTTTGGTGTGTGGGTTATAGATGGGTACTTACCTTGTCTGTTCACTAGACTAAACAAACTGTCCTCTAATGTTTGAAAGATGAAAGTAAGTCAGTCACCACTAATGCCCACAATAAAAAGGAATCTCTAAATAGGGGCATAAAACTGTCTTCCACTCCCACTCCCAAACAAAGGCTCACCTTCCCTAATCAACTTAACTTCAGGAACTGGGGACAGTGTCTAAGTTAGCTGCTATAGTGACATAATGTGGACTGGGCAGCTTAGATACAACAGGAAGGTATTGCTTATAAACCTGGACGCTAGAAGCCCCAGCCCAGGACACCAGCGTGGTTGGGTTCTAGTGAGGGCATCCTTCTGGCTTGCACACTGCAGGCTTCTCCTTGAATTTTAACATGGTAAAGAGATTGTGAAAGAGACCTCTGGGTTGCTCTCACAAGGACACTGATCCATCCATGAAGTCTTTACCCTGTTGCTTGACTATCTCCGTAAAGCTTCACTTTCTAATTCTGTGTTGCTAGGGCTAGGATATCCTCATGAAACAGAGTGCACAAATATTCTGCCCATGCAGAGGAGAGTTTCTGTGGTACCCCATGGGTCCTCTTGGCAATGGAGATTCCTTCTGAACTCTAAATGGACTAAGAAACATCTATAGCCCCAGAGCTGTGTTACTTTTTATCATTGTGACAGAATGTCTGTGACAAATAACTTAACAGGAGGAATAACTTCATATTTTCAAAAGTTTCAGTCCGTGGTTGACTAACCACTTTGGGCATGGGGTAAAGAAGAGCATCATATTGGGAACACACAGTGGAACAAAGCTGCTCATCTCATAACATTCATAAACCAGTGAGAGATTAGGAGGAGATGGTCCTAAAACATAAAACGTGCCTCCTGTGATCCACTTCTTCCAAACACATCTTACTTCCTCAAAGTTCAATGGTCTCTTAATAATGACATCAGCAGTATACAAAGTCTTCAAAGTGTGAACTTTGGCTGGAAATCTAAGGTCCCAAACAGCATATTATTAGTGTACTCACCAAGGAGCTGTGCCAGCTATAGCCTTGAATTGATACACACAGGCACAGCAGAGGTACAGTCTCTTTACCCATCAGTCATGTGAAGGTCAAACCTCTATAGTCAACAGATAGCAGGATGAAGAGGGTGCAACACAGTCAGTCCTGAAGGAGATTGAGCCAGCATTGCTTCTTACACATCCCTGTGAGTGACCAGGAAAGAGCTTTACACTTGACCATCGTGGTCTCAAATCTTAGAGAGGTTGAAACACAATTTGGCAGTAATGAGACTCATTCTATACCCTTTTAAGCCAGAAGCACTTTAAAAAGTGCGCAAAAAAAATCCATTCCTACAATGCTTAGTAAAATGTAAATTTTACCAGCTCTTTGGAGGGAAGACATTTTAGATTACAAACCACAGGTAAAGCCTCATAAAAAATCACCTTTATCAATCCTCTGCCAGTGTCCTCCAGCCCTCTAGCTAGCTCACCTTCTGTTATGACTCATGTCTATGCATCCCTAAGGACTGGCACACTCTTAGTCCCTAGGCAAGCACTATTCAGAGGTGAGGCTTCTGGGAAATGACTGCATCATGATGGCTGTGACCTAATCTTTGGGTTAATCTGCTTGTTGATGGACTCATAATCTGGTAGGTTTAGGAGTGTACCCTAAGAAAACTGTCTTATCTCTGGTTCATGTTATTGTTCCTATTCTCTCTCTCTCTCTCTCTCTCTCTCTCTCTCTCTCTCTCTCTCTCTCTCTCCTCTTCCTACCAATCTATCTTTCCTCCTCCCTACCCTTTCTCCTGTCTGCCCTAAGTAGCTCTACCAAAACCATGTTTATGCTCACTCAGGACCCAAAAACCATGGAGTCAAGTGACCTGAACTGAAACCTTTGATATTATGATTCAAAATAAATCTGTCCTCCTTTAAGTTGAGGTCCTCAGATATTTTGTCACAATATATTAAGTCACTGCCCAAATTATTCTATTATCCTCATTTCTAGTCTTTACCAGAATCCCTAGTAAGCCAAAAGGACACTAGCCATCAATTGCAACTTGCAGGATGGGTAAACTTTCCTCCAGCCACATTTAGGCCTCTTAAAATATATTCTTAAGTTAACCTCCACCCCCAAAATAGATACCTTGGTGTGAGAAAGAGTGTCATCAAGAGAATAAACTAGTCTCCATAAGGACACAAGGATAATATCATTGTTGCTTCTTTCATGATTCAGGCACTGTTTTAGACTCTGACATGCAATGCCTCACAGGTTGTCTCCAGATCGCCCGAAGTCATTACTAATAAGATAAGAAAATCTAGTTCCAGAAATATTGAGTGACTATACCCAAGTCAAACACTAATAGAAGACAAATGACCCACTATTTTTGAATGGCAAAGATTTGAACAGCCATTTCTCAAAAACATCAAGTGATCAATGAACACAGGAAATAGTGCTTAAAGCTTTAGGGCAATGCAAGTTAAAGCAATGAAATGCCACCTCACACTTACTAAGATGGCTGTAACCTGACAGATGACAAGCGCTAGTGAGGGGAGAGAAAATGTAGACTCCTCCTGCATTCCTGGTGGGACTGTGAAGTGGTCCAGCCACTCTGTGAAGCAGTTTGGCAGCTCCTCTGGAAATTAAACATAGGATTACCATATGATTCAGCAAGTCTCATTGCAAGGCATGTGTGCCACAGGATGGATAAGATATTCATATCAATATAACTCGAAACCAGGAGGTATAAACAACACAAGTGCTCATGGAAAGACAAGAGGCTGTGGGAAAAGAAATACAATAGACCCATTAATAGAATTTTATGCAGTGAAATTGAGGATGCTGAGCCATGCTGTGCCGTGAATAAGCCTCCCAAACACTATGCTAAATGAAGACCATAAACACAAAAGGCTGTAGATTGTGTGATTTGAATGACATGCCATGCCTGAAATAGACAAATCACAGAAATAGAAAACAGATCAGTGACTGCTCGGGGCTGGATGGAGGAGAAGTGGGAAGTGGATGCTCATGAACATGGAGTTTTATTTTTAGTGATGATGAGATAATCTGGAATTAGTGTCAGTAGTTGCAAAATCTTGTAGAGTATAACACCCCCCAAGGGGCAATTTTATAGTACATGAATTACATCTCAAAAAACAAAGCCAGTTAATAAACATGGCAGTCTAAGTGAACACTCGGTCTCTGCAATCTGTCCTACCAAGAATTGGTCACAGTTAGGGCCACTTATGAGGAATATTTTGTTAACACAGTTTACTAAGAGAGAAACTTTTTTTTCCAACAAGGTTTCATGTAGCCTAGGCTGGTCTTGAACTTGCTGTGTAGTTGAGAATAAACTTGAACTTCTCATTCTCTTGTCTCCATCTCCCAGGTGCTGGGATTACAAGTGTGTGACACCATGCTTGGTTTATGTGGCACTAGGAATCCAAGCTGACGATTTGTATGTGCTTGGCAAGCAGTCCACCTACTGATCTCTGTCCCCAGCACAGAAGATGACATTCTTTCTTATCCAATGACTTTGAGAAGGTCCTGTACTCACAGATAATTGGATCAAAGGTGGGTTTGAAGTACCTGCAGACTGATCAGAACTGTGACATCAATAGCCTGACTCAAGATCATTGATCAGATCAATCAGATTCCCACCCTCCACATTTACCTTCTCTCTGGAATGTGGGACTGGGGACAAGGGATGAAAAGTCAAGGCCAAAGCAGGAGAACTGGGCATGAGGACATGAGGAAGACCCAGATTGAAGTCAGCCTCCAGAGACAGTGAGCAAACAGAAACCAGGATGAAGCAGCAATGACCCAGAAGCCACGGGTGGAGCCAGAAGAGGAAGAAGAGGGCAGTGAGGGAAAGAGAGTCTGGGGCAGATGCCATCCTTTGTGTGGTCCTGTTCCTTGGGTGATGTGGGAGTGATTTCTTACTAATAAAGAAACTGCCTCGGCCCTCATAGGACAGAAAATTAGGTAGGCGGAGTAGACAGAGGAGAATGCTGGGAAAAAGAAGCTTAGTGAGAAGAGTCGCCATGATGCTCCCACTCCAGACAGACGCAGGTTAAGATCCTCTCTGGTAAGCCAGCTCATGGGCTACACAGAATATTAGAAATGGGTTAGAACAATATGTAAGAGCTAGCCAATAAGAAACTGGACCTCGCCAGGCCAGGCAGTGTTGGAAAGAATACAGTTTCTGTGTAATTATTTCTGGGTATAAACTAGCCATGCGGGCGGCCGGGTGCCGGGGACGCAGCCCTGCCGCTCCAATTTCAACACTTGGGCCTCCAGGATTCTGACGTTAGTAATCCTGGAGACCCAGTTGGGGCTCCCAGGGGCTCTTCATTGGTCCCCATGGTACCCACCTGCCCTAAACATGAGCAAGTTCAAGTGGGGTCTGCTGCCTGCACTGAAAAGAGATCACCTAGACCCCTCAGCAGGCATCTTTAACCTTCAGCGTGGAGTTCCCTGAACTGATGATGGCCCTGGGAGAGCCTCTTGGTGAACTGTTCCTTTCAGAGAAGACAGAAAATCCCAAAAGACAGTATGGGAAAATAGCCAAGAGAGCACAGGCAGCTGCCTGACATTCAGGTAGAGGCCTGGATGCAGTAACTGGAGAGGGGCTTCCAAAGCTCTTGGCCCTGCCCAGCAAAAAGGAGGTGTCACCAAGCATCAAGGTTACCAGATGGGTGTGTTCCGTACCTTTCCTTTGTCTCCTGACTCGATTTAGGTGCTGTTTCCCCCGCCACTCCACTGAGCAGAGAATAAGAACCAATATGGAATAACCAAGGTGGCTGGGAGGACATCTCTAGGCTGACCTTGAACACATTCGTTTTCTTCAAAGTAAGAAGACATTTCATGTTTCACTTTTAATGAGAAAAGAAAAAGAACTGTTGCTGGAACTATTTACCTTCATCTCCTGTGCCAGGAGACTAGGAGATTTGTCGGCTTTGATCGCCACTTGTTTAATTACCAGGAAATGGAGTACGTCTGAGCTGGCAGGATCAGCAAGGCTCACTCTTGCTGCAAAAGTTGGCAGTGGGGCACCCAGAAACCCAGCCTTTCATTTTCCAAGATCAAAGCTGAGCCAGCCCTAAGATGTAAGAGTTTTTGATAAAATGGTGGGGTCTGGCTTGGAGGGGGTCACTGAACCTGCCATGTGATCTCGCTTCTTCCTCCCCGACACAGGGAAGGACCCTGTGCAGCTCGCGTATACCAGGCAATCCTAGCACCCTGCACACCCACCAGTTTCATTATTGCCAGTAGCTTCAACGCCTGTTTAGAAGCTTCCAGCTATGATCTTGGGGAGTCCCTTCTTGATCCATATCCACACAGCCTGGGAAGGTATAGAGGAAGCTAAGAGATGGGGTACAAGGCAGAAGATGGCTTTTGGGGGGGATAGAGCACCTGTGATGGGGAGGCTGGGGTTTGACTTCTCAGTAACTCAGGGATGTCGGTAACCATGGAAACAAGGTCATCCAACATTCAGGGAGGCACCTCTGAATGAGTGTTCAGACAATACCACCTAAAAGGCCTGTGTGGTTCTATGCACTGAATGACTTCTGTAACCAGAATTGTGCTACATAATGAAGAAAGCCCATGGCATGGTGATGGTGATGATGATGACCGCTGTTTATTGAGCACTCATTCAGTCATGTGCAGTGAAAAGATTTATCCTCCCAAACACAATGGTGATCAATACTGTAATGGTCTGTGCTGTCCCTTTAAGAGACAAACCCCGCCCACTCCCTCCCCCATCCGCTGAGCTGAGGCAAACAGATCTTCCTTCTGCTTCCAGCCTGAGTTCCTTACTTTCTGTCTCTCTCCTGAAGAGGCAGCTTCTGCCTCTCTCCCTTCTCCCCACTTCTCCCCTCTGCCCCCCCTCTCTCTGCCTCTCTTTGCTCTTCCCCTTTCTCCCCTTCCCCCTTTCCCTTTCCCCTCCATAATCCACTAAATACCCACTTTCTCTGCATGGCTCTCTGTCTCTCACCCACTGCATGGCTCCCTGCCTGGGACAGGCTGCCTTCATGGCCCACCCCACCATGGTCTCTGACGGCTGCCACTGCCACCATTCAGGGACCTGCTGCATTTTATTTTTACCATAACAAATACTACTATTATCCCCATCTGACAGATAAAGAAAACAAAGCCAGGGAGGTAAGTAACTCATTCAATTTCACATAGCTACTGAGTCACAGAGTCCAGTATAAAGATGTTACACTCCCCTTATATTCCAACCAGAGAGAGAGGGAAATTACTGAAACATAAACCAACAAAAAACTTAACATACACTTAAATGCCCAGCTTTAGGTAAGTGTCAGAAAATTAAAGCCTGTTACTCACTGAGAAACCTGAGACTCACAAGAGAAAGACCAGTTCCACAAATTTTGAGCCAAATCTGAAGCAAGCTTTAATTAAATACTGGCGGCCAGGATGAGGGGCTCAGACTAGGACCACTTTGGGGTTACCAGAAAATGGTAACAAGTTGCATTTTGCAGAAGCTTAAAAAGCCAAACTCATAAGATGACCGCATTGCCCATCAGGTCCAATCAGGGGCAAGAATATATCCTGATGGACCTCCTGCCTCCATCCAATCAGGGACAAGCATACATTCTGATATATTTCTGTCCTGTACTTCCTGCCTACATGTGATCAATCAAGTCCAGTGCAGTTAGGGCAAACAAGTTTATTTAAGGGGGTGAAAAAATAAACCATAGCCTCCAGTATTTCAAGAATTATCTGTCTTTGGGCAAAAGACTTATACAGGCTAGAGGCATTTTTATTTCATGGGTCTCTTAGGCACAGTAATTAAAACTTAAAAACACAACAGACTCTCAGAAGACTTTGCACCAAACCCAGCACACTGCCTGTTTCTGAAAATAAAGTTGGATTGGCACACAGCCACACACACCCTTCAGTGACATCTTGTCTAGAACCACTTTTACCTCACCCTGGCAGAATCAGGAGCTCTCAACTGAGATCTAAAATATTTATTCTCTGGCCCTTTAAAGTTTGCCAAGGCCCTCTCATACAATCGGTTGGTTGGGTTTGCCTGGTCTGGTGGAGAGCTTGAGGTGCAAGACTTTATATTTTAAAACCAGTGAAATGCTGGACAAACTGAGACATCTTTCCTGCACTCAGGACAGTGCTTGGATATCTGTAGGACATCAAGACCATTCCAAACAGGAAAGACCAGTCTGAGTCTGGAAGAAGACCAGCACAAGACAGTTGTGGGAGGTAAGGCTAGGTGATAGCCCAGAGCACAGTGCCTACTGGGAAGCATCTACCAAAATCTCCACCAAAGTGACATTCATGCAACACTGGCATCAAAAACTGAACCCATCTGTTAGACAGTCTGTAAATGTATGCCCAGATGTTGAGTGTTGAGGTACATGTGTCTTTGGGGAGGTGATTACATGAATAAGCCTAAATCAATATGACCACTCCCACCCCCAGCTCCACCAACCTTTTTTTAAAGCAGGGTCTCATGCAGCCCAAGATAGCCTCAAACTGTTTTCGTAGCTGAGGATGACCTTTAACTGCTGGCCCTCCTGCCTTTGCCTCCTGAGTGCAGGGATTACAGGAGTACACCCCCACACCCAGGTGAAGAAGTGCTGAGGATCGAACCTGAATTCTAGGCAAGTACCCTGATGAATGAACCCCACCCCAGCCTTACCCTTGCCTCTTGAAAGGTGACTTTGAAGTTCTTCTCACCTTGATCCCTTGATTTTGAGTTCAGGTAAGCAATTTGACATGGTCAAAGTGATGTTGGTTGACCTGACTCCAGCAGAGATTTGAAAAGCCCCTTGTGTGGAGATTTCTTCATCTCTCGTTCTTCTTTTAACTTGAGCACAAGTCTGGAGACTGTATAGCAAAACAAAATCATCTTAGTTTCCCTTGTCAAGGATACCTGAGGTCATTCTACTGGTAATTGACTCACAGACAAGAACAAGCCCAGCCCAGTCTAGAAGAGCAGCCCAATTGGGATCAGCCTAAATTGTCAACTGCAAACTTGTGAGCTCAAAAAATACCCAACTTAAAGCTACTGAATCTGGAGGCTGTTTATTATACAGCACTACTGTATAACTAAGTAGTTGACAACCAGGTTAAAAGATAGGATATCAGCCATTAAAATATACAAGGCTTATCAGTATTTGCTGATGTGGAAAGATATCCATTCACATTAACTAAAAACACGGCAAAAACTGTGCTTAAAGGCTAGAGAGATAGCTCAACAGTGCAGTACTTGTTGCTCTATATAAAAACCTGAGTTTGACCCCTCGCACCACTTAAGAAGTTCTTGGACTTGTAATCCCAGTGTGAGGGGAGACAGAGATAGCGCAGCCTGGCCTATTTAGTGATTCCCAGTCACAATGAGAGACTATGACTCAAAACACAAGATGGATGGGTGTGAGGAACACCACCTATGGGTGACCTCTAGCCTCTATACACACACACACACACACACACACACCTGCACACCTATGAAGATGTGCGCACACACACATACACACACACACACATATTGGTGCTTAAGGTCTAAACTATTTTTTACAAATTTTGAGAATTCTTTTCTGTATTCCTATTCTGTATTCCTTAAATTATTAAAATGTATACATGTATCTTTACAGACAAAAAAAACACTTGGAAATATCAACAAAGACTGTAGCTATCTACATTTTTCAAAATATAGCCTTCCAATCCTAGGGAAATTGCTCTCTGTGTCCCTGCTATCAACCCTAGAATGGAATGCGACCTTGAGTTCTTATTTGCACAGGCCCAGGAGATTTGATCCCACGCCAATGGGTGGGAGAGTGGGCACAAAGCCCCAGAGAGACGGTTCATGAAAATCCTAGAGAAGAAATCCTCCTTCCCAACTCTCTACAGAGGAAGGAAATTAGCCGTGGAACAAACCCCAGCCATGTTTTTAGAAATCCTTCAGTGTAAGTCATAATATTTTGGGAGTGAGATTTACTTTAGAATATTTTAATAACTCTAGCACTGTGACTAGAAGTCCTTTGTAGCTGGTCTCAGGGGCCTTCCTGGGATGCTGCACTTAATGAGGTTTATAATTCAATATAACTACATCTGCATCTTTAATTATGCCTAACATTTAATCTTCATTGCTCCACTTGAATTGGAAGAGCTAAAATTAGGCCTGCTGTAGTTTAATCTGACAATAAACATCCATGACATTTAGAGCAAAAATGTACTCATTTCATTAGAGTAGCCGACACATTTACCATTTGCCTGAACTGAATAAACACTCTCACAGCCCTCCTGACTGTAGCAGAGATCACTGTTTAAAGGATCTTCCTGTAGACTTCTGGACGCTGACGTGGACAAGGGCTTGGAAGCTAAGTACCAAACACCATAATTTTACAATCAAGAACACTGACTGAACTTTAACGTTAAATTGACTGGCCCAAGAACATAGAGCAAATTAACAGGTGGAGTATGTTATAGGAAATAAGACCCAGGACCTAACAGGTCTCAGAACACTGGGGCACTAAACACTAGAGAGCCCGTTTAAGACAGAGAGTGGGAATCAGACTTACTGATTTAAAGCTGGGGCAGTGGCTAAAGAACATGTCACTAGACAGTACTAGGACTGTCCCTGACATCAGGAGAGGGTACAGAAAGCATCCTCCAGCAACAGGGGGACCGCATCACCTGCAGCCTCGGTGGCAGCAACTGTGACATGCTTCCTACCTGCCCACCATAAGACCTGATTCTTCACCACAAGTCTTCACTTTGAAGTGGGCCCCCGAGCTGGTGAAAGTTACTGCAAAATCACTCATGAGAAGAGAGTAAGACAGCAGAGAGGGGGAGACAAAGCAAGACATTTAAGATGAGCCTGGAAACCAAAGCTACCAAGTGATAAGAAAGACAGCATGGCTAACTGGGAGTGCTGCATGCTCACCACAAAACGAAAATAATGGAGCAGTCTAAAAATGATAAGGAAGTAACTATGTTGACAACCTTAAGGAGATGACATTATGAAAGAATGGGCTCTAACAAAACAGAAACAACTAACTACAAAACAAAAATGGACCACATGATGGCAAAAGCAATTTCTTTAGGGCATGAACATGGCATGGCCGTTGGCCATTAAATGTAGGTTGCTATGGTGACCTTACATAACACTTGGCCCTGTAGTCATGGCAACAAAATAAGCAGAATAATGCAACGTTAGCTAGGGCTACGGTAATGACAATGGCAGGGGCTGTTAACAACCCCCTAGTAAGGGGAATGTCACAGGACCCTCACCTGAAATTCCACTTAGTACCTCCTTCTGCTCTTCTTGGATGTGATCTTGAAAGGTGAAAGGTTAACTAAAGATGTGATTCTCTGATGCAGCTGGTGAGCTGGTGATAAGTGGGCCTTGCCAATGGTGCAGCTGTTTCTGAGTTTTCAACACTCTTATAAGTAACTCCCAACCATGCTCCTGTAAGAAAGCCCAATCTACTCATTGGCTCACCGAGGCAGACTTGAGTAGAATCATTGCCCTATCTGGGGTGCATATATGAAAGTTTACATCTCCTGAGGAACAGTAACATAGCAGGCCAAGTTTTAAACAGCCAGAAATCCTGGAATGAAAAATGTGAAGTCATTGAGGCTACTTGAGCTGCAGGGGAGGCTGGGAAAGGCTTTGGGAACATGTCCAGGATAGACAAACTGAAGCCTATAGAAGTCTATGAAGATGAGAAGCATCCCTGACTGGGTGGGATAACTTCTGTGACCACCCAACACTGAGCTGCATCCCTCATAGACCAACAACTCTAGCGCTTCAGGTTACAAAAAGCTGAACAGAAGGTAATCCCCTGCTCTCAGGGATCAAAGAGAGCAGCTACTCTGTGCCAAAGCAAAAGAAATGAGGTAAGGCCAGTTTTTATTTTATTTATGCCTATGGGAGTTTTGCCTGCAAGCTTGTCTGTGCACCACATACCTGGTACCCACAGAGGCCAGAAGAGGATATCAGATCCTCTTGAACTACAAACAGTTGTGAGCCACCATGTGGATGCTGGGAATCTGAGTGCCGTGTGCTATTACTTGGGGCCATGGTGTCAACTGAGCCAGGATTGCCACAGAGAGCCATATCTGGGTCCATAGCTCCTGATACCATCAAAGGTAAGGCCGACACTAGGGGTCTGAGGCCATTTTGGTGTTTGAGGGCCATGCTGCTACAGGGGCCATGATGACATCCAAGCCCAGGCTGTACCAATGGCTACGTCTGGGTCCGTGGTCCTACCACAGACAAGTTCTATGTTGATGTCTATCACACATGGTACCACCAAAGACCACACAGATGCCCAGGGAGGAAGGGAGCAAGCAAGCAAGCACTCAGAAGGAAGCTGTGTCAGATTCCAACCTTTCTGTAAAAGATGGCAATAAAGGACCTGGAGACAGCCCTTCCACTTTCAGTTCACATACTCAAAAGTAATTGATAATAAATGAAATCAGTGCAAATGTGTCATAAATGATCTCAAGTGCTGGGCCCACCTTTCATGGACTAAGCTACTTATCATGCTATGGAACAGAGCAGCTTTTTAACTGGTATCTTCTTATTCAACAAAGTTGAAACAAATAACCCCAAAGATTGCAGTTTGTTCATTAGCCATTTTTTCCCTGGTCTTTTAGGACAGGATATCACTATGTAGCCCACATTGGTCTGATTTAGCTATCTATGTAGCTGAGGTTGGCCTTGAATTTGTAATTCTTTTGCCTCTACCTCCCAACTACTGGAATGACAGGCATACACCATCATGCCAGACTTAAATTAACATTTCTGTACTAGAGTGAATATCTATATGTAATATGTTTAATTTTCCTTAAACCAGTTCTAACAGGTTCCTATATTAATTAAAAAATTAATTCAATAAACATTAAATTTTGAGGTGAAATGAAATAATCCTGGGCTCAGCAGTATACGAAATCTCTGTACCAGGAAGTCAGAGACAGGCGGATCCTCGAGGTTCCCTGGGCAGTCAGTCTAGTAGAAAGGCAAGCTCCAGAGTCAGTGGGAGATCCTGCCTCAAAAAAAAGAGAGAGGAACAGGGGAAGACACCTGATGTCGACAACTGCCCCTCACAAATGTTCACGCATATGCACCTGCATATATGAGCATAAGCACATATGCACACGCACGCACACACGCACACTCCCATAAAGAGGAGGGGAAAAACAGATGTCTCTGATGACTTCATGAAGTTCAGTGTCCCACAGTTCTAAAACCCATTGCCTGGGCTGGAGAGATGGCTCAGTGGTTAAGAGCACTGACTGCTCTTCCAAAGGTCCTGAGTTCAATCCCCCAGCAACCACATGGTGGTCCACAACCATCTGTAATGAGGTCTGGTGCCCTCTTCTGGCTAACTGCATACAAAATAAATAAATATAAAAAAAAAATAAAAAAAAAAAAAATAAAACCCATTGCCTGCATGAACATCCACTCAGGCAATACCATAAAGTTCCTTAAGTCAGTCAACGTGACTTTATTGTCATTGTTAGCTTTAGTTTGGGTTTGGTTTTTTGTTTGTTTTTTGGGGTTTTTTTTGTTATTTTTAGTTCGAGTTTGTTTTGTTTTGTTTTGCTTAGTTTTTTAAATTTTTTGTTTTGAGGCAGGGCCTTATTAGCCTTGAATTTATTATATAGCTCAGGTTGGCCTCAAACTTGTGGCCCTCCTACTTCAGTATCCCTAGTGCAAGGATTATAACCATGTCTCACCTTTTCCTATACAAGTGGACTTGTTAAATGCAGCTTTTTAAAAAAAATCCCAGTGGCTGCTACACCCTTCCCCAGCACCTTGAGTATCCCAATAAGCTCCAAGGAAAAAAATAATTCCTGCCTCTCCACCCTCCACTCACCCAGCCTTCCTCAAATGGCCACCGGCTGGCATTATTGATCTTTATTGAATTGAATCCCAAGAGGCCTCCAATTTCACAGAAGGCTGTTCTGTAGTGTTGTGAGTCAGCCTTGGGAAGCACAGGCCCAGCGTGGAGGCCACTTGCAAAGGAATCTGGTCCCCAGCCCCTCCTTCCCTTCCTCCTACACAAAGGGCAGCTTTACTCAGGAAGCTGTGCTCTCTGATTGATTTCTAACCACAGCAGCAGGTTCCTGCACTGTTGCATGCTGCTTCTGGCTACTCACTTGGAATCACAGCAGCTGAGAATTTGCAATTAGCTTCATTCTACCAGCATGAAATAGAAATACGCCGCCGCAGAGGCTGGGCTTTGGAGAGGCAGGAATCTGGGGTCTTTCTCGCCTCTCTATGAACACCAGTCTCTGTTACACTGTCATCTGGAAGTCTGAGCACTGAAGACTGTGGTGTCACCATCTTCCTGTAAAAGAAAGACAGGCAGAGTGAGAAAGCTTCCAGGGAAGGACAAAGGAGCAGCCTGCCCATTAAAAGTCAGCACAGTCACTTCAGCTGGCAAAGAACATGATGTTAATGACCATAAGCCATGCATACCACCATGGTGGCCACATATTTTTTTTTACCCTCTGTGTTTTATTAAGTTTTGACATCCTAGGGTTTTGCTGATGCTGGAGAGCCTGTCCCTTTGAGGGAAAGGTTCATAGAGATAGTTAAGACTGGCCTACAAACATCCGGGTTAGGGTTTCTATTGTTAAGAAAAACACCAATGACCAAAAGCAATATGGGAAGAAAAGAGTTTGTTTCAGCTTAGAGCTTGGAGTCTATTACCAGAACAGGAACTCCAGGCAGAAACATGAAGGTTCTGATGCAGAGGCCATGGGGGAGTGACTTGCTAAGGCTGCTTTTTTTTTTTTTCTTTTCATTTTTGCTGCTGCTGCTGATGGTGGTAGTGGTTTTTTGTTGGGTGTTTTTTGTTTGTTTGTTTTTTGTTTTGTTTTTTTTCAAAACAGGGTCTCTCTGGGTAGCCTTGGCTGTCTTGGAACTCATTCCACAGATCACGCTGGCCTCAAACTTACAGAGATCTGCCTGCCTCTGCCTCCCGAGTGCTGGTATTAAAGGTATGCACCACCACCCAGCTAAGACTGTCTTCTTATACCATGCAGTACCATATCCCTAAGGATGGCACCACCCACAGTAAGGTGGACTCTCCAACATCAATCACCAATCAAGAAAATGCTCCATAGGCCAATCTTATGAAGGCATTTTCTCAATTAATATTCTTTCTTCCCAGTTATCTTAGTTAGGGTTTTATTGCTGTGAAGAGACACCATGACTATGGCAACTTTTATAAAGGAAAACATTTAATTGGGGCTGACTTACAGTTCAGAGGTTTAGTCTATTATCGTAGCAGGAAGCAAGGAGGCATGTGGGCAGGCACAGTGCTAGAGAAGGAGTTGAGAGTTCTACAACTGGATCTACAGGCAGCAGAAGAGATTGAGCCACTGGCCTGGCTTGAGCATCTGTGACCTCAAAGCCAGCCCCCAGTGGCATACTTCCTCCAACAAGGCCACACCTCCCAATAGTGCCAGTCCCTATGAGCCTATGGGGCCATTTTCACTCAAACTTCCACATCAGCTATGTCTAGGTTTGTGTCAAGACAAAAACCAACCAGTTATCCTTCATACACAAGCCAACCAACCCAAATTACCTAATCATCTTAACAGCCCTCATACACCAAGGCAGCACTGACTTTCCCATGCCTGAGGTCAGCCCAGAGACAGGTACCCAGCAACCAGACACCAGCTTTTTAGCCTGGAACCCCCAGTGTTATGTAAATTTACTCAACCTTGGTTTTCCTTGCCAATACCCCAGTGAAGACTCACTATGGCCTTGTACCCTTTGCTTTCTTACTAACCTAGGTGCTTCCTCCTGTGTCCTTGGGCAGTTTAGCATGTCTGTCTTCTTGAGAACTGCAATATGTTCTTCTTCCAAGTTCCTTTTATATTTCTCATCTTACCCCATCTGATTAAAACAAAATCCCAGATACAGTTAAAGGAAAACCCAGTCAACTGTAGGGTACTCTATGCTAAGTACACTTGCATGCCCTGTCTTAAGCAATGTCTACCATATTACAATACAGGAATCATTAGCTCTATTCTGTATGTGAGGAGGACAGAGCTCACAGGTTGATTAACTTGCCAACGCTGGCTGGCAGGGAGACTGATCCTGAGCTAAAAATGTCACCATAGTCTTCTTTTTAAGATGTGTAAGAAATTTTGAAGATGGTATATGGTGGGAGAATTGGGAATTGTTGATAAAACATTAAATATCTTTATTTTAGAATGGAAACATATTAGTGGAAATAAAACATGTTAAGTAAACATATTCAAAATACGTAATCAGGTGTTTTCTATCTCAAATGCCCGGTCCCAAATAATTGACTCAGAGGCTGAATTATAAATGATCGGCCACAAGCTCAGGCTTATTACTAACTGGCTCTTACAACTTAACCCATTTCTATTAATCCATGTACTGCCCTAAGGCTTGTGGTCTTTACCTCTTTCCCATTTTGTATGTCCGAGTCATTCTCCATCTGGCTGGCAGCTTCTCTGACTCCACCTTTCTTCATCGCATCATTCTCAGTTTGGCTGTCCCACCTAACTTTATCCTCTTCAGTTATAGGCCAGTCCGCTTATTTATTAAACCAATCACAGTAACAAATCTTCACACTGCACAAAAGGATTTTCCACAGCAAAAACAGATATTGGCAAAAAAAAAAATGGACATTATGAGGAGCTTGCCAATGTCAAGCATCAAAGCCTTTGGCTTTCTCATGCTGTTAAGCAAAGGTGAACCCTGTTAGAATGCGGCCTACTGGGACAGAGTCCAACCTAGGGCATCTCTCTATGGTATCCCAGATACACGGACATGAGCTCTTCGTTAAGTGGCTAGTTACATCTCAGATACAGCAGGCTTAATGATGCCCCCATTGTATTGATCACAAATAGTTTATAAGGACATTATCAATTGGGGCTGGGTAATTCTTAGTTATGGAGAAATGCCCTGTGAACTGTAGGGTATTTAATATTACTCCTGGTCTTTACACTGGATTCCAGAAGCATCTCCCCATAGTCTTCTAAGTCATGAAAACTAGTAACAGCTCCAGATATTGCTAAATGTGTACAAAACCACCCCCTCCCTCCACTGAGAACCACTGAGTTAGACAAAACCATCCATGACTCGATCCTGCATCATCTGTTCTAACTGTGGCCACCAGTATCAGAGAGAAAACCCCAGGACTCAGGTTATGGAGTTTAACTTTGTGGTCAGGGATGAATTTACGGCTGTCACTGTATTCTAACTCTCTGCTCCTACTATAGAGGGGAAAAAAAAATAAAGACAGGACTCCGTTATGTTAAAGAGAAGCCAGGTAAAAGCCATATGTTCTTTCATTTCCCTGGGTACCTGGAGTTAGGAATGAGAAGGACCTTGGACCACAAATTCTGAAACATAGGACTCAGGGCCAGTGTGGCGCTTAAGGCTACTTGCTTTTGAGTGAGTCTTCTTTTCCTTCATTAGCCTCAGTTTTAACTTCTAGTTTGGAGGTTGTGTTTCCATTCCAGTTTGTCCATTCAGCGAAGATCCTAGAAATGATGAAGGATAAATTATGATTCATCAGCTTTACAAGGCTGAATTCCCAATTGGGAAACAGATTTAGGTAAGAAAGAGTCAGTTGTTTGTCAGCTCCTAGTCAGGCTGAGAAGACCATGAAACTCAGGAGGGAAATCTCACCATAGTACAGGAAGAGGGCAATTATTGCCCTCATATGACATGGGGAAATGCTGACCAACACTAGTTCCAGACATTCCTAGACTAGATATTTTGTGAGCATAAGACTATGTGACTACTGCTCCATTGGGGCACACTAAGACAAGAACTGTTGAATCTTATTAACAAAGCATCCCCTAGCCTCAGGTTCATCCCAATATTTGCTACAACCGAATCAAAACAGGCCTATTTCAAGACCTGTGTCAGCCCAGGGCTGCATCTAAAAAAAAAACCCAAGTACAATTCCTTAAAATTTCCTTGGAAAGGAACTGCTACACACCTCAAGAGAAAGATAATGTTAGCTACTTTGCCCAACACTGTGACAGAAAGGAGGAAGGATTTTATTTTGAGTGGGAACAGTTCATCACAGTGAGAAAGGCATGCAGAATAACCAGCTCCTGAGAAGGGGATGGGACAGAAAGCCTAGGCTAGAACTCTCAAGCCCCACTCCTACATCCCTATGCCTGCCAGATAGGCCCCATGACATAAAGGTTCCACAACCTCTCAAAACAATACCATTACTCTCCCTATCCCCAAAGCCTCTGTCTTCTATCTTTCATTGTGCCATTGCTAAGAGTGTTGCAAAATCACAGTTAGAAAGGAAACTAAATATGGAAAAAGCAAGAACAAACAGGACTGACAAGGGTGAACTGAGCAGCACAGGGACACCATGAAAGCACAGTGAAAGACTGAGTATATGGCTCAGTTGATAGAGTGCCTAGCTGGCACTCAGGAAACCCTGCGTTCACTCCTCTAGACTGCATAAATCTGTCATAATGACACACTCCTGTAATCTCAGTTTGCAAGAGGAGGAAGAGGCGAGGGGATCAGAGATTCAAGATCATCCTCATCTGCATAGTGAGTTGGAGGTCATTCTGAACCACATGAGACCCTGTCTGAAAATAATAGGTGAAGGAGGAGGAAAAAGAGGAAGATGAGGAGAGGAGAGGAAAAAAGAGAAATCTCATTACAAAGTATATGGGGGAGGGGGCACTGGACCTCACAATGCCAGTCTTTATGAACTGGATGGTGAGCTACAGAAAAAGCTTCACCCTCGGCCTATGTAGGACAAGAAGGAGGGAAACAACATGATGTTGACCTGCAGCTTGGAAAAGATAAAAAAAAAAAAAAAAAAAAAGGTGCTGCAGAGTAGTCAGGGAAACTAGGGTCAGGTGCCGCCCATACCAGCTAGTATTCCTGGAACCTCGCTGACCGTCAGAATGTAAAACAATCTACCTGCAACTCTGCATCTATTGTTCAAGATTTATGAACAATGTCTCTTGTGGCCTACACTAGCCTAGAAGCATGGGAAAGAGAATTCTGGGAAACAGGGCTCCAGTTCAGCCAAACTGAAGGAAAGCAGAGCTACCAGAAATGGTGTGGGCTGGCAGGATGCGTGCAAGAGACCTGGAAGAACCCCAAAGGTAAAAATAAACTACTCAGACCAACTAGCCTCATATTGCAAAGTCAGGAAATGAGAATGCAAGGGCAAGCGTAAAGACTAATTACCCAGTTCTACTTCAACTTCAAGGTGGGTGGACTGCAAGATGGACGGGACATGCAAAGCAAACTACAATCTAATGTCCCCAACTCCAATACTGATGACCAGATGAAGGAGGAGGCACAAGTTTGGGATGGAATCATCACAGATAAACTGCACCCAAGGAAGATTGCAGTGCAGCCACACTATAGGAAGAACCTCAACGGTCAGCTGCAAAACAGACATGTGTGCTCTAAAAAGTAATCAAAACAAACGCTATGCATCAATCTCCATAATTAAATACAGTGAAGCAAGCAAAGAATAAGAACATTAACAAAAGTGAGAAAAGTCAGTAACAAACAATAGAAGCAGATCCCCAGGTGACCTCGTCATTAGGAATTAATGGGTAAAAAATTTAAATTAGCATTATAAACATGCTAAATATGCTATAGGTCAAGCCTGATAATGATGGCTGGATAAATAGCTTATTCCTACCTAAATACAGACTTGAAGAATTAAATCAAAATTTTATAACTGAAAGTAATAACAATATAGATGGCCCATTTAACAGTTTTTCAGTTTTGTAATGATGACAGCATTTCCATATGGTACCCAATGCTGTTCTCATTAAACTGCACAAGCTAATCAATACTTTATTATAAGACAGACCTCGTGTTGGATGGTTTTTGTTGTTATTTTGCTGGTTTTTTAAATAATTTTTTTAGATATGAGTACTCTGTCTCCATGTATGCCTGCATGCCAGAAGAGGGCATCAGATCCCATTACAGATGGTTGTGAGCCACCACACGGTTGCTGGGAATTGAACTCAGAACCTCTGAAAGAGTACCCAGTGCTCTTAACTGCTGAGCCATCTCTCCAGCCTCATGTTGGATGGTTTTACCCAACCATAGGCTAATGGAAGTGTTCTGAACACATTTAAAGTAGGTGAGGCTAAGCTGTGATATTCGGTAAGGTGAGTTAAAGGCATTTTACATTCACTCTTCTTAACTTATGATGGGCTGATCAGGATATAACCCCATCTTAAGTAGAGGAGCATCCAGATATGGTCAGGTGCAAAATAGAAACTATAGCGGTAGCACAGAAGATGGGGAGAAAAGGTTCTGTTCATGAATCCAATACCTTGACAAAGTGTAGATGCATAGTTGATCCTTAGAGACTACAAGACAAAAGTAGTAAGAGATGTGACTGAAAGTCACATCAAACATACTTAAAACTATAAAATACATGTGTTTAATCCAAGATAAGACATAAAAGCATAAACCACAGAAAACTAACTCAGTTGGTAGCTGGCTCACAACCATCTATAATGGGATCTGATGCCCTCTTCTGTCATGCAGGCATTCATGGATATAGAATATTCATACCTAAGAAATATATTTAAAGAAACAACAAAACTAGGAAAATAGCTCAGTTGGTACAGTGTTTGCCCAGTATGTGTAAAGTCATGGGTTCAATCCCCAGACATAAACCAGATGCGATAGTACATGCCTCTAACCTCAGCATGTGGAACGTGGAGGCAGGAGGATCATAAGTTCAAGTTCATGCTTGGTTACATAGTGAGTTCAAGGCTAGCCTGGGCTACATAAAACTCTAACCCAAAATAGGAAGAAAAAAAAAGAAAGCTAGTTAGTAACTTACATTTCATCAAAATTAAAACTTTCCATTTCTTTGGAAAATATTCTTAAGCAAGTTATAAACTAGAAGAAAATATATAAAGAATACATAGCTGATAAAAGATTTAGGTTGTATATATTACTACACACATTTAACCCCCAGGATTTGGAAGACAGAGGCAGGCAGATTTCTATGAGTTCAAGACCAGATCAATGTACAGGAAGTTACAGTCCAGGCAAGGCAACAACAACAAAAAATTTTTTTAAGATTTGTATCTAGAATATAAAAAAAATTGCAACTCAAGCAGAAGATCGCACCATTTAAAGAAAAAAATAAAATATTTGAACAGATATTTTGTGTGGAAGGGGCAAATATACACATGAAAATATGCTCAACATCATTCTCATGGGAAAAGACTAGCAAAATCTATGCTCATGAGCCACAGAATCTGTATTAAAATGGATAAAATTAAAAGCTATCAGGGCTGGAGAGATGGCTCAGTAATAAAGAGCATTTGTTGCTCTTGCAGAGGACCCAGATTCGGCTCCTAGGATCCATATGATGGCTCACAACCAATTATACCTCCAGCTCCAGGGGATCCAATGCTCTCTCCAGAGCTCCTAAGACACCAGGTACATATGTGGTGCACAGACATACATGCAGACAAAATACTCATACACACAAAACAAATAAAATTTAATTTAAAAATGAATAAAGTTAGAATGATTGATAATACTGTTTGGTGATAATGTGGAACAATTAGGATTCTCAGTAGGAACATAAAATGGTACAATCATTTTGGGAGATATAAAATATATTGTAAAGTTTAACTTACAACCTAGTAATATAGGTCCTATATTTATTATACAAATGAAATTTTTATACAAATTAAAGTACATAGATGTTTCCAAACATTCATAATAGTCCCATACTGACACACTCTGTGTTGATGTTCTGTTAACCAGCTCACAAAAATGCACACAAATTGTGGGTGTGTTCATACAAAGAAATGTTATTCAACTAAAAAAAAAAAAAGCAAAAGGCAGAGCCAGTAAGGGTAAAGGCCTTACCACATCAGCCTGACTGCCTCAGTTTGATGCCCAGAACCCACATAAAGGTGGACAGAGAGAACTGACTCCACAAAATTGACCTCTAACCTCCGTAAGTACACCATGGCATGTGCACATGCACCCACATGCCTACACACTCATACATACAATAAAAAGGAAAAGCATTATTGGTAAAACTGTGTGTGTAGTTTATGTATATCTGTGTGTGTATCTGTGTGTAAGAACATGACGACCAGTGGTCGATATCAGGTGTTTTTTCTCTACTGCTTTCTACCTTATCTTTTGAGACACAGTCTCTCACAAAGGTCACTGATTTGGCTAGACTGATGGCCCAGCAGTTCCAGAGATCAGCTTGTCCTCAGAGCTTCCAGCACTAAGGTTGTAAATGCATACCACAACATGCCCAGTTTTTATGGGGGTGCTGCATACCCAAATCAAATCCTGATGTTTGTACAATAAGTACTTCACTAAATGAGTCATCTCTCCAGCCCCTGATACAACTCTTATATGGATAAAACCAAAAACACAATGCTGAGTGAAAACTAATTATACACACAGTATAATTCTATTTTTTTGAAACCTTACAAGGCTAATAGCAAAGATAGATTTGTGGCCGGTTTGGCACAGGGAAGGTTGGCTGCAAAAGGCATCCGAAGGAATTCTTGAGAGAATGGACATGGTTGTGTCTTGCTCGTGGTAGAACTCATATGCATGAATGCTTGTGAAAACTCTTTGTACTCTACATCAGAAGTAGAGTTTTTAAAAATATAAGCAGTCCACTCTTGCAGTGTGCAAATCAGACATGGAAGGATATGAATAGGCAATAAGCACACAGAAGGGTTCCCTCTGATTATTCAACAGTCAACTAGGAAATTCAAATGAAAACTGCAATAGATACCAGCAAAATGCCTACTAGAATGGCTTAAATTAAAAATATGCATAATAGTAAACATTACTGAGGCTATGAAGCAACTTCACCCTCCTATACTGCCAGAAGACATTGAAAAATGAAATGACTTTGAGAGACTCCTTGACAATTTCTTATCAAATACACCCTTTCCCACCAACCCAACAATTCCATCCCTTGGAGAAATAAAAATACTCTACAATAAGATTTATTCAACAATCACCATAGCAGCCTCATTCCTAGTATTCCTAAACCAGAAACACCAATTGCATGTCAACAGGAGAATAGATAAAGCATGATATATCACTGCAAGAAACCATCACTTGGCAATAAAAAGGAATAAACAATAGTTTCAAGCAACAACATGAACGAATCGCAAGTATGTGGAATGAAAAGAGCCAGGTACCAAAAGCTTATAGATGTGCCATAAATTCCATTTCTATCTATTTCAAGAACAGGCACTAGAGGCTGAGGCATATAGTTTTTAAGTTTGAGACCAGTCTAGGCTGCTTAGAAGATCCTATCTCAAAAGCAGGGATCAGCAAAACTAACAGGTGCTAGTGATTGGTTCAGACTTCGGAAGACTGAGAAGGTCATCTGGTGCAGGAAGACATGATGCATAGAAAGAGAGATAAGGAACTTTCCTGGATAATAAAACAAAAATCCTTGGTTGCAAGTAGAGTGTGTACATTTGTCAAATTCCTTTGGGTCATACAACTAAACTCTATATGTAAATTATATGTTTGACCCTACATCTATAGCAGCCAACCAATCTGAATCAAAAATATTATGTAAAAGAGCTGGAAGTAGAGGTCTTGCCTAGTGTGTATAAATCCCTTGATTTAACCCCTGGAACCACATCAAACAAAAGTATCAAATATTTTTCATCTCTTGAACATGCACAGATATTTTTCTTGTTATTATTCCATGAATAATACAGCACAAAAACCATTTCCACAACATCTTCATTGCATAAGGTAGCAAACATTAGTAATCCAGAGGTGAGTTCATGTCTGCAGGGAGAATATGTAAAGTTTATATGTAATTGTGACATCACTGGATTTCAGAGACTTGGATTTCAATGAATTTTTGCATCTGTGTGGGAGTACTGAAATCAATCTCATGACCAGTGAGCACTATCACGTTTAGTTGTTTTCAATAATGAAAGAGAACAAAGGAGGTTAGATGTGTCACTTGTGCTTGGATCTCAAGCCAAAATTCAGTCACAAGGCCACAGTAGATACAAGAGAGACTGAAGAAACAGACTTCATTCCAAGCAATTTGTACCTTTTTAAAAAGTGGAGGTATTTTTACTGTAGAAGCAACAGAGATTTGATGCAAAAGGGTAAACTGTCTGTCATTGCCTTATTCTGAAGGAGTTGGGCTCAGGAAAGACTTAGCTCATTTTTTTTAATTGTTTAAGATTTATTTTTATTTTATATGCATTGATGTTTCTCCTGTCTGTGTGTCTGTGAGAAGGACCCCTTGGAACTGGAGTTACAGACAGTTGTGACCTGCCACATGCGTGCTGGGAATTGAACCCAGGTCCTCTGAAATAGCAGTCAGTGCTTGTAAAAAGCTATGTTTGTTCTTTGCTCTATGGTACGTGAGCTGGGAACTAGGCTGGAAATTAAACACATACTCACACAGACAGAGACACGAGGACATGGGTCTGGAAACAAGAATATCCCCTTCATTGTGCTCAGGGGCAGCTTATATAGGGCTCTGGTCACATCCCAGCTCTTGGGATCTTTTAGCTGCAGGGCTTACCAGAACTCACTCCCCTCCATCAGAGTCTCGTGCTCAGAGCAGCTACAGGCTGCTCAGAGCAGCTGCAGGAAACAAGCTGTTTACAGAAAATTCAGGGTCTGGTGGTCTGCAGTCTCTTATGCAGTGCTCTTAGCCTCTGAGCCATCTCTCCAGGCCGACATACACAGTTTTTCTAGTTTTCCCTGCCAGTGCTACTTGGTGTAGTGTTAGGGTTGGCTTTTCCTTACTGCAATGAGGGAAGGCCACTATTTCAGCAGTGACCATAACCTTGAGAATCCATCAGGAACTTAAACATAAAAGCAGGCATAAGGAAAGGAGGGTAGCCAGTCTAGGGGAGAAAATGAAACAGCTCTCAAAGTGAGAATGAGGATGGAAACCTACACGAACACTTACACATGTGACACCTGCCAACTTCCAGCTGTTAGGAACCACAGCCTTTATGTTCTAAGATCCACTTGACTTCCCTTCAGGTGTGTACAGGACTTCCTTGCAACAGATGCAACAACTGCAGTGTTCTCTTAAAACCTTGGGTCCCTGTAAAGATGGTACTAGAGATGTCTGAGATTCTTCTCACTAGATAGTTTCACATCAGCCCTGCTCCTATAATCTTCCTGCAGAGAATCTTATCCCCTTGGCAGAAAGTAAAGAGGCTTCCATTTCCCATAAGAGCTGGACTGTCACTAATTCCATACCTTGCATTTGCTTTCTCCATCACAATCAGTCAGACAACAAACATTTATGGAGTTTCTGCTTTGCTTGGCTCTGCAAAGCTAGGAAATCTAGGAACACAGCTTGGGCTAAGAGTACACACACACACACACACACACACACACACACACACGTCTCCCACTTTCTGCCTTTATCCCCTTGGCACTGATGTCAGTCAGTACCCCTTCCCAAGAAGCCCAGGATTTGAAGCTCTAGGGGTGAGCCTGCCTACCTCTTCAGCCTGTCCCTCTCCAACTCCCCCACTCTGGCCCTGCTGTCAGCTTGTTCTTGCGCCAGCCAGACACAACCTCTTTCCCAATATAGACAGATGAGAGATGAGCAGGGTATGCCTGATGAAATTGGTCCATGGGCTGCCTCCACAATCTGGCTGCAAGGAGAATGGACTGGAAATTGCACAGCCATTATCTTGGCTGACAACCCCCTCCCCATCTTTTCACTATAATGAATTGCACAGAGAGCTCAGCTGTCATGAAAGCTTTTGAATTCCAGCCCTCCTATCCTCCTGGACATCCTTAGAGGTTATCTCAGCAAGGCAGGTGGAAGAGGAAAGAGAAAAGCTTAACCCTATAAGAATAATTATGATGTATTATTAGCAATTGATGGCAATCCAGTGCAGAATTTTCAATATAGATGCTACTGCCTGCAATTTTTCTCTGTCATATTACATACACACAGAGGCTACATTTAATGACTCCAAAGTTCAGAACAGTTTTTCAAAACTAAATTTGGTTCCTTAGAAGCAGCATCTTAATACAGGGAGTTTAAATGAAATAGAGATACAGTCTGAATACTTTCCAGAGTAGGGGAAAATGTTATGATTACTAAGTTTTTATGAAAAGACCAATGGTTGTCATTGGTGTTGGGCTATGTGGTCATACTAAGGGTACTTAACTATATAGGAATCAGAAGGGCCCTCAAAATGGCAGAACATCTTCCCATGATCTAATCACTAGCTTGCAGGCAGGAAGTCCATCATAGTAGGTCCTTTGTCTCCAGTCCCTGACATCATGCTGGGCACAAGCAGAGGTTTAATAAATGGTTTACTGGCTGGAAAGAGTGGCTACATGGATTGTCAGATGGATCAATGGGTGTATAGACATAGACCTGTAGAGACTTATTTTAATGTGTTGAGAAACCAATCCTGTTACAAAGAGGCTGCAAAGGTTGGAACACAAGTTCAAAATGATGAGTGTTTGTCTACAGTATGTTTTGTATGGTTAAAAACTACCAGTATCTGTGATCTGTGTATGTAAATTTATTATTATTATTTGCATGTGTACAGGTTCAAATGCATGTGAGTTTAATGCCTTTGTGGGGGGCAGGAAAATTTTATATCTTCTCCTCAGAAATGCTACCCAACTCCTTTGAGAGAAGGTCTCTCATTAGCACCTAGAACGCACTGATGAGGCTAACCAGCAAGCCCTCAGGGATCCTCCTGTCTCCACTTCCTCAGCTCTTGGGAGTATGTACACCACATACTTGAGTTTTTAATACAAGTTTCAGGAAATCAAGTTTGAGTCCTCATGCTTAGGTCACAAGCACTTTACCAACTGGACCATCACCCTCCCCCCAGCCCCTGAAGAGATCACGTCTAAGTCTTCCTCTGGAGGATGGGGACAGTGGATTTCTTCTAGACTATTCTATACATAGGGTTGCACCAAGCTGTGTAGAGTTCATGGAGATGACAGAGACATGAACTCACCCTTTTGGAAAGCACTGTGGATATTATTTATCCAAATGCAGAGAAGTGTCTCCAGTCTCTGCTGGATGATGCATATCCTGGAATGGATGCTAGAGCAGAAATTGCAGGAAAGCCAACAGCTTCCTTGTTAATGTGTCCCTTGCTGAATCTCAAAACTGTAAACATCCTTCATCATCTACAAGACTGACTATGATAGTGAAACTTTAAAGAAGTTTTGAACCCATTACACAATTCACAGCAGAGCAGCAGTTCTCAATGTGTGTGCTGTGACCCTTTTGGGGGTCAAATGATCCTTTCACAGGGTCACCTATCAGATATCCCGCATATCAGATAGTTACATGTGTTGAAGTAGGAGCGCCAGGGCTGTGTCTCCGGCACCCGGCCACCCGCATGGTTAGCTTATGCCCAGAAATAATTACACGGAAACTGTATTCTATTAAACACTGCCTGGCCCGGCTAGTTCCAGCTTCTTATTGGCTAACTCTTACATATTGTTCTAACCCATTTCTAATATTCTGTGTAGCCCACGAGCTGGCTTACCAGGGAGGATCTTAACCTGCATCTGTCTGGAGCGGGAGAACCATGGCGACTCCCTGACTCAGCTTCCTTTTTCCCAGCATTCTCTTCTGTCTACTCTGCCTACCTAATTTTCTGTCCTATGAGGGCCGAGGCAGTTTCTTTATTATTAACCAATGAAAGCAACAGACAAGATACAAGACCCACCTCCATCATACATGATTCATAACAGTAGCAAAATTACAGTTATGAAGTAGCAATGAAAATATATGAGGAGCTATATCAGAGGGTCATAGCATTATGGAGGCTATAGAATGTGGAAATAGAAAATGTTGGCATTGGGTCTGCCTGACAACATGAGGGCTGAAAAGAAACCTGTAGAAATGAAGACTAGGAAGTGAAAGTTCATGCTAATGCCATGCTACTTTTACAGGTTTAAGAGCACTTGCCTACCAAGTGTCTTCTAGCAGAGCACAGGAAGTCCATGAGAAATCTTGTCTTTACTCAGAAAAGGAAAGGGTCCTCAGCGACATCACTGTAAACATGCTGACATTGATACAGAGGTAAGAGTCTCTCGAACAAATGACAAAATCATTGGAGAGACCATTGCCTAGTGGGAAACTTTGAACCTCTTCCAGCCTCACAACAGTTGAAATATTTGGCATGATATAAAGGGTTATAAAGTCTTTGTGTGTGTGGAGAATGATATATTCATATATTATGCAAATACGCACATTCATGCAGACACAGGAGCCAGAGGAGCACAACTTTATCACTCTCCCTTGAAACAGGGTTTCTCACTGGACCTGGAGTTAGGTTGGTGACCAACAAGCTTCAGTAATTGTAGACTTCTATCTCCGCAAACACCCCCAGGTTACAAACTGGGGTTACAGGTATGCACACACACAGTCATGTCTGGCTCTTAATGTAGATGTTTAATATCTTAACTCAGATTTTTATGGCTGTCCACCAATAACTCTGAGCTATCTCTTCAGCGTAGTCATAAACTCTTTAAAATACTTTAAAGAGTTGAGATGAGACCCATTCTGCTGTTTAGAAGCCGAGGAGCCCTGCCAAAAGTCTTCTCACAGAGACAAGGAAGGGAAGATGCCAAGGAAGGGAAGTAGAAATGGGTGGAAACCTGTGCCCAGTTTCAGCAGCTTAATCGGGCATTTATTATATATTATAGCCATCTATAATCTTACAGATTCTAGTGTTTCCAATCCAGTCCTTGAATAAGAAGCTGACTTCAGTCTACTTCTGTTGTTAATGACCAGAAATGGGACTTGCTCATGGTCTTTCTTTCCCCTATACATGTTTAGATTTTATTTAAACTAGGATCCCATTAAGTTGTTCAGATTGGCCTCAACAGCCTTACCCTTCTGAGTAGCTGGAATTATAGGCACACACACTACCCAGCTTGCCCATGAATGCCCACAGACAGAGAAACAGCCTAAAGTGAGGACTGTGAACTCATGGAAGTGCAATACTCTCCTTTTCAGTTAACCAGAATTCTGGAATTTTAAGTTAAGAGAGTAAACAAGATGGTGTGTTAGGGCACTTACATCTGCCTGAGGCAAACAGGGTTAGCCTGGCCTCCTGAGAGATCTACCCCTAAATCTACAGTAAAACTCAGTATCTAAATGATACCTCTGGTCTTTAATCTTGCTGTCTACACAGGATTTACAACAACTGACAGGTATCTCAGGAGTGGACAATGAGGGCCTCGGTGGGGAGAATGTTCTAGAGCAGATTATCCAAAGGCTCCTGGAAAGACTGTAGTAAGAATAAGTTCCTTGGCTCTAAAGCATGTGGGAGCAAATGGAGGCAGAATGTCGTAACAGCACAGGCATGCTAGCAAGACAGTGAGCAGCAGGTAACTGTAAAGTCAGTAAGTTCCCTGTTATGCAGACAAAAGATACGAGACAACAGGCAAGGAATGGCCAGAAAGTTTTTCTGTTCTCACGAGAGCTGCAGGGTCTCCTCACAATATGGCACCCTGGAACTGTGCACAGTGCGCGGTAGCTCTGCCTTTTAAAGGGCCCCATCTCAGGCCATGGCCCCCTGTGCTGTTCAGACATGATGAACATCATCTTAGTTTGGGGCAACCCTAGAAAAAGAACCTGAGAAAATGACATTAAGTTATTTGGAAGGTTGAAAATAAATTAGTATAAGACTGAAAGTATAAAACAGAGAAGAGGAGTCACCCCAAAACCTGATGTAGGTTCACCCAGTAGACAAGCCAGTTAGCACTGCAGGCAAGATGGCTAATCCCCTAGGAAAGCTCTTAGAGGCAAAACAAAGCATTACCTATTAGAGGCGTGACAGAACAAGGATCACCAGTTGAGGGCCATGTGAATGGGGACATTTATTCCTGGTGCTTCCATCACTAGCACCGTGGACAAGCAAAATAGTCTCAGTGCCACAAAGATGCTCTCAGGTGCTGGCAGTGGATGAGGGAATGTAAGCAGATCACCAATGCCGCCATGTTTAAATATTGTTTGCTTCACTGGCACAAACTACTAAGGAGCCCTCCCAAGATTCCCTCCGGTTCCAGTCACACTTTTCCTCACTAATCAGGACTCAGCTAATCAGGAACCATGTAAGGTGACCTCATTTCTCTTCTCAAGGAGCAAAGTTTCTTCCTGCAGTGAGCCAACAACTCTCTCTCTCTCCCCTCTCTCCCGTCTTTCTCCCTCTCTCCCCCACCTTGCTCACATGTTCACACTGGACTGCAAGCAGCCACCCTGCTCCTTCCATGCACAATGGTGGTTCTTTACTCAAGCAAAACTGCAAAGCAATCCAGAGCACTTTAGGAAAACATTCCATGAAGGGCCTGTCAAACCCCAGAGAGATCTGAGTTAATGCATTCTAGAGTTCAAGTAATCAGGTGAGCCCTCTTTATGCTTCTACCAAAAGGAATGACCATTGTGTGTCATTGTTCTTAGGTGGACCAAGGGCTACATGCGTTTATCATAAAGTTTAAGGCTGAAGTTCAATATAAAGATGAAAGCCAAACCACAGCTCCCCAGGAGACAGGGAGCTCTGCTTTCACAAGCCTGAAGAAGAGAATATTGCCTTTCAGCAAATAGTGCTTCTAATTTGATCCCACAAAGATTTCTGAAAAAAAAAAAAAAAAAAAAGGAAACCCGCAAGGTGTCAGGAAGATGTGGAGTGTGTGGGTATCTACACAGAATTGTTATCATGGCCACATTCTTCAGGATCTCAGCCATCAATTATTTGTGACAGGCGGTCAATTGTGTATCTTTCAAGAACTTCCCATTATGTATCTTCCCTGGATTATGGTCGGCAAGATCGTCTATTTTCTCCTCCCCGTTAAGCCTTCCCATCACTTACTGCCCAACATCCCTATGGAATGTCCCAAAATGATAGGTTTTCTAAGGCTGTGAGAGAAATTACTTTGTGATCCCTACTTGCTATTCACAAGAAGGCAGCAGAGCGAGCTCAACCAGAGGAAAGTAACCTGCGTGTGTTGAAGCAGATGTTCAGTTGCAGTCCTCAGAGAACGAAAACATCTGGAGGCAACAACATCCTGTTTTTGTTGAGAAGAGAGGCAAGTCTTCACCGAGGAAATAATTTTTTCTTAAAGCTAGCCTAAAATAATTGCATAGTTGCTGAGGATTGACAGAAGAGACTTTCATGAATTCTGTTATCTTTTGACAGTGGCAAATAAGTAGGTAGAGAAATGTACTTTCTCTTGGAGCTTTTAACAGAAAAAAAATCACAGAAAACTGTGCCAAAGAGCATGGCAATATTTCCATACTTTTCTGCACTTACAGGGATAAAATGGGCATTAAGGGTAAAGGGGCTCTTATAAAAACAGTGGTTCTATTTCTGGGTCTCTCCTTTGCCAAAGCCTCAATACCGAATCCTTAAAAGTGGAAGAATGCCAAACCTGAATTTCTGCCATATGCCTTGCAAAGCATTGTATTTCTCCTTAACAGGGTCTCGATGCATTTTAGCATTACTCAGCATGTAATTAGCCACTGAACGACTTAGGGAGGGCTGACCCCAATTTGCTGGGCCAGTGCCCAATGAATGATTCCATGCCTCTCTCCTAGGACCATACTACGGTGACTTGCTTGCATGGTGGAGTCCGTGGGAGGGGTGCAGAGGAGAAAGGCTCAAGAGCTCCCAGCTTGGGAACCTGGGCTGACAAATGTGATACTAATTAGAAACCTTTACCTAACCTCCAGCCTCTGAGGAAGTTCGAGGACTTATAGCCAATGCAAATCAAATCCCTGTAAACCCCACCTCTCTCATCTTCTCGAAATAGGAGACAGCAATGTCTCTTCCTTTCTGTAATATAAAGAGACAGGACTGATGGTTAACTTATCAGTCGATAAAGATATAAATTCCTACCACATGTTCAGGGAGCTGATGCTGGGTGACCAGGTTGACTACTAGGGTCACAATCTGTGTCTGAAGCATTTGCTGCATATACCCATACCTCCAACTCCCTGTGACGGTTACACTTCATTGTCAACTTGCTGGGATTTATAATCACCATGGCAATGCAAACTTTGGACTTGCCTATGAGTGTGTTTCCTGAAAGGTCTGACAGAGTAGGGAAGCTCCACCCTGAATGTAGGTGGTGCCATTCCCTGGGCTGGTGTCCCAGAGTGGAACAAAATCTAGCTGAGCGCCAGCATTCAGATCTCTGGTTCCTGACTGCAGATTCAGTGTGGCCAGCTTCCTCACACAGCTGCAACTATGCCCTCTCTGCTGTGACAGGCCCTCAGACTACACCGAAATAAACCCTTCCTTTCTGAAGGCATACTTTGTCATTTATTTTGCCAAATAGTGAGAAAAGTAATAACTAATATACTTCTTCTCTATGAAGGTAGTCAGGACTGAGTGCCTCACAGCTCAAAGGTAGCCAGCATATCCAGGCTACTGGCAGAAAAGTCTCCCTGTCTGGCTGTTGTGGCTGCACCAGCTCTTTGAGTAAGTACTGGTGATTTATTTTCTGAGGACATTAGCATCAGACCGTTGGTCAGGAAGATGCTAGTCTCTTAGACTGGGTGGAAAATGAAAGTTCCCTAGGTTCTAGATGGAAACCACAGCAGTCTGACCAGTAGAGGACCCCTGGAGAAGCCACTGAAACTTCCTAGGCCCAGGGCTGGCTGGGACTCTGGGGTGCCCGGAGACAAGTGCAGGCATCTACAAAAACTACAGAGCCTGATCAGCCCAAGGCTCCTGTGATATGCACTTGGTCCAAGCCAGGGGAAGGATTATCAGTCAGGACAGCAGTTCTTAGCAGCTCACAGAATTAGGCAACAAATCAGCACGGCTCTAGTGAGGTATCGGGCACTCGTGTACCTCCAGGCTCATAAGCAGCAGTCAGACTGATGGCCTAGGAATGCTCACCTTCTGCTGATATTGCTGCTACCACCTGCACCAATTATGGTCATGCCTGGGATCTCTCTTGGCCCCCAGTCAGCAGAGCTTAGAAGAAGAGACCAGAAGCCTGCCAGAACCAAGATGGAACCGTTCCCTTCCTAAATCCCAGTACATACCCCTCACTGGTCTTCCCATGTGCATGGGTAACATCTCAGACAGAGTTTTCTCTCTCATGCGTTGTTTACTGGTTGGTTTTTGAGGCAGAGTTTCCTTATGTAACCCCAGCTAGACTAGAACTCACTCTGTAACCAAGCTGGCCTTCAGCTTGCACTACTATCCCCTGGCTTCCCAAGTGCCCCTGCCAACCTGGTCCCTATCTAAGTTCTTCAACAGCTAGATTTTGAGTCATGACAGACAATCCAAATGTCTCTTTCCCAGGCCTTGACCACTCAGTGCTACCCTAGTTCCAGAATTCCTTGCAACATAAAACCTAGTCATACACGGGAGCAAGGCTTGGCTACTTGTCTTTGTTAGGATTACTATTGCCATGATGAAACACCATGACCAAAAGCAAGCTGGGGAGGAAAGGGTTTATTTGGTTCATACTTCCACATCACTGTTCATCATCCAAGGAAGTCAGGACAGGAATTCAAACAGGACCTGGAGCTAGAGGCAGGAGCTGATGAAGAGGCCATACAGGGGTGCTGCTTACTGGCTTGCTCCCCATGGCTTGCTCAGCTTTTGCACAAATAATAAAAACCCAGAGATAGATATTGGAGTTCAACCTGAAGATGGGAAAAGCAAAGTAGCCAGCTCTTACCTCTACCTCAGACTAAGAATAGGCAATCCTGCCACCATGAATCCTCAGATTGAGACTGAGTGTGAGATTTGTCTCCTCCCATTTTATATTCCTCTCTAGCGCTGGGGTTAAAGGAGTGCACCACCACCGCCCAGTCTCTATGGCTAACTAGTGTGGTTGCTGGGATTAAAGATATATGCCATCACTGCCTGGCCTGTGTGGCTGACTAGCGTGGCTCCTTTGCACTGATCTTCAGGCAAGCTTTATTTATTAAAACACAAATAATAGACCACTATACTCAGCCTGATTTCTTATAGAACCCAAGACCACCAACCCAGGAATGGCACCACCCACAATGGCTGGACCCTCCCCCTATCAATCACTAATAAAGAAAATGTCCTACAGTTGGATCTTATGGCGGCATTTTCTCATTTGAGGTTCCCTACTTTCAGATAACTCTAGCTTGTGTCAAGCTGACATAAAAATATCCAGTAAAGCTCTTATCCTGCAATAGAAAAAGAAAGATGCTAGTTACCGTGAAAGAATAAAAGCTATTATCTCAATGAGCCACTAAATTATAAAATGATTAAAGAAGAACACGGTGTCCAGCATCTGCAGGAAGAGAGAATTGGCCTGGGAATGCAGGACTGAGCGGAATGGCCACGGTAGAAGAAAGACCCAACAGCTTAAGAATGGACTCCGTCATCATTCCCAACTTCTACAAGTGGAGCTTTGAATTATAGTGCGCCCCTCACAAAAAGACAGGAGGGAACAAACAGCTCTTAACTTTTCAAAAGCAATTTGTCAAAACATTTCAGAGACCTTCTGACCGTTGGTCCAATAAGCTTACTTCATGAAATATATCTATAGAGATGGGTTTGAAAAGACAACAGAAAGGAAAATAATATATTGTAGTACCTACTCTGTCGGAGGCTATTAAAAATGAGTTACAGGTCTGTTTTCTTGTTTAATTTTCACAAATCTAAGACACAAATACAGGTGACAGGTAGAGCACTAAGACTTTAGACATCTTTTTACACTAGAGGCAGGACCTAGAGTCCGTGCCCTTAGCCAATCCCTAATGTTCCTTCTCGCAGAACTCCACAAAATACCCCCCACAATATGGAACACAGGAAGGGCAGAGATGTAAGGGTATGTAATATATATAAATGAATAAATGATATATAAAAGTGAGGATAAACTCTGCCAGCTGGGAAATACCTATGTAGAATGATGCAAATAAAGGTTTTGTGATAATACAGGCTGTAAACGGTGACAAGGGGAAAGGGGTCTCAATGAGTCCAGATGATCTGCAAAACCCATCAAGTTTACACTAATTTTTTTTAAATTATAGAAATTCAGTTTTTTATAAATGTCAAATTATAGAAATACCAGGATCTGGAGAGAAGATGATATGTAAGCAGAAGGATCCAGAGGAAGGAGTCAGGCCATTCAGGGAAGTGGGGGACTTACGGTGACCGAAAACAAGTCAGCACTGCAGCTGAAGCCATCAACAGAAGCCCATGGCCCAGAAAACACCAGGAGGCAGCTCTGACTGCAGACAAAACATGGTAGAAAGCATCCCAGCACCACTTAGGTGGGAGAATCATCAGGGCTCTCTAGAGAGTGCCACATAGGATTGGGTGGACATAGACACAGCAAGAGGAGAGAAGCAGGCTCCTTGAACAGAGCCTGGCTTCTTGAAAGCTATGTGACTACACAGACCCACACAGGTACAAGTGTAGTCTGTGAACACATACATATCTACATATATTTGTGTGTATGTGCAACATGAGAGGTGAGTCTCAGCATCCGTCACTATGAACTGACATCGCTGGAGCAACACAGATTGGGGTGTCTGTAGCAAAGGTTGATGAACAGCCCACTGTTGGTGTACAAAAGAGTTCCACAATAGCCCTGAATGGAGTATAACAAAGGTTTATTTATCTGGGGATAAACTCACAAAAAGTATAGTGATCCACAGTCCTCTGCATGCGCTGGGAACTGGAACTGAATCCAGCAGCCAAGAGGCCCATGCATGCCACTTTCATCTGCATTTATAGTACATGAGACCACACCCAAAGTAGGCAGGTATCTTAAATGCTATAGGCTGAAGGAGTTCCCACAGCACCTCCCCCTTTTGTCTAAATAAGAGAGTTCTAAGCCTAATACAAAACTACATACAATAAGAACAAATATCAAGTATTGTCTAGGAAAAAGAAGAGACAAAAACATACATAAAAATTAGAATTACAACCAGCACGAACAACATCAAACAAGAAACATGTGCTAAATGTTTTAATAGTTATCCTATCTTAAGAAGTCTAAGTCTTATATTAAAAATGGCTTGGTTAAGTCATGAGAGGAAAGTAACTGTAACTATCCAGTCTTCGACTCCATCAAAGACCTGAGGAGGGAAATAATATTACTTAAGTAAACAGGAAGTGCAATCAAGCAATTTCAAAAAAGGGCAAGAAATGACAACCGGCTACCTCGGCGATCACCCAAAGTCTCATTTACAACGTTGGGGCAACCAACTTTAGCTAAGGACTAGATTAACTGACCGACCAGTCCACGCTTGACTTAAAGGGTACAAGCAAACCCCAAGACAGCTGGAGAAGATACAAGGGTCATTACATGTGACCTTGTTCAGTCATTGAGGTTACTTGATTATTTCAGGGACAAAACTTTAGGTCACCACTAGGACTACCTGTTCTCCCTTAGCTTTTGCAGAGAAGTTTAGGTTTAATCCTCCAATTTGCTTTTAGGCCCTCTCTTACCACTTCCCAGCCTTAGTTTTTCCCATCTTAAATACTATCACTTGATGGTTCTAAAAACCTCTTGGGAAATGTAGACCCCCAGACCCTGAATTTCCTGGAAACAACTTGTTTTCCTGTGTTTGCGCACAGGGTCTGAGCACGAGACCCTTGGGAGTGCAAAAGGCAGGGGAGTAGTTTCTGGTGGGTTTGGCTGGGGCATGGCTATATAAGCTGCCCTGGAACACAATAAAGGGGGCATTCTTAGGGAGTTCAAGGATGATCCATGTCTGTGTGTGTGTGTGTGTGTGTGTGTGTGTGTGTGTGTGTGTGTGTGTGTGTTTTAATCTTGCCCCTTGCCCGAGACTCGCAAACTATCTCGTAGTGTAGGTACTATGCTACAAATGTAGTACCATAGTACAGAACCATACTGTACGCAGTACAGGCAGACGGCACAAAAATCTACACTGGATATTGCCCAAAGTCTGTTTGTACCCTGTTCCTGTCCTTTTTGTCATGGCCCTGGGTAAACACTTGTGGTTGGATGAGGGGGTCACCAACCAGGAATATAGTTGTGGGCTGAGAAGGAAGTGACAAAGTAGAGCCCTTCTGGCTTATAGAAGAAGAAGCCCCTCTCCCTCCCTTCCTGGTCACCACTGTAGACAAAACCTGGAAGAGTCACACAGACTTCCAGGCCTTCTTTCTGGCCAAAAGTCCATGAATACTTGCCACCAGCACAACTCCATGGGGGTGTTATTGACACCAGACTCAAGTAAAGGTTACCCAGGCTGTGTGCTGTGTAGCTATGTGGCCAGATGTGGCTTCTAGGTCCTTGACACCAGAGGGCAAGCCCCAGAGCTTTTGACTTTGGAGCAGGGAGTCAGAAGAGAGATGTGGAGATAGCCCAGGCAGGTGGTAAGAAAAACATGAACACAGAGAGCACAATTTGGAGCCAGCTGTTTGAGTCCTGTCGAGGCTGTCTTGGCTGCTAATGAAGACAATGCTAGGAAGAGCGTTCACAGTGCTGGCTGAGGATGAAGGGGAAAAATCAGTTCAGACAGCTTGCTTTAGATTTAATTGTTCCATTTCAAAGATCCGTCTGGTTGCTGGGCTCGAGACCATGTGGGTGGACCTAGCTGGGTCAGGAGGAGTGGGGGAGCTGTGACAGAGCGGGCCTTGATTGGATTATCATGCTTATGAGTACTCAGGGCAGCAAACAACAGATCCTGTGTCTCTGCATCACTGCTCCGAGCCCATACAGAAAACCTTCAGTTAATTTAATGACAGTCTGCAGCCCAGAAACCCCAGAGTGAGACTGTGGCTGAATGTCTGACTCATAGTAGTTTCCATTAGCTAGGGGCCCTAAGAGGGGCCAAAAGACAGAGGGGATTCAATGTGGCATTAAGGGGTTTGGCTGGGGCTTTGCCATGGTTCTGGATCTTCCTGATAACACATCCGGAAAATCACCTTTCTTCCCTCACCAGGATGTGGTCTTTCCCCATAAATGGAACATTGAAGGAATAGTTAGCTCTCTCACTTTTCTCACAATTACTACAATGAGAACACACATACTTCTTAAGTTGGTCATTTCTGGGGTTTGTTTTTCTGAGGTAGAGTCTCATGTGCCTAGAACTGATCCTCATATCTCCACCTTGAGAGTGCCAGGATTATAGGTGTATGCCTCACACTGTTTTTTCTCTTCCTCTCCCTCTTCCCCTCAACTCTACTCTCTATTTAAGAGACTAGAAAGAGCCAGGCGGTGGTGGCGCACGCCTTTAATCCCAGTACTCGGGAGGCAGAGGCAGGCGGATCTCTGTGAACCAGCCTGGACTACAGAGCTAGTTCCAGGACAGGCTCCAAAGCCACAGAGAAACCCTGTCTCGAAAAAAAAAAAAAAGAGAGAGAGAGACTAGAAAGAAACTTTGCATACATGGATATGAGCTCCCTCTCTTGCTTCTACAGCCTCACTCCCCATAAGACATTGCCCAGCATCTAATCTGGCTGTCCATTGCCCTCTTCCACCAGGCCCACGTGTAGTCTTGGAACCTGAAACCTGGAGCAGAAGGTGCTTGGCCATCCTTGCTCTTTTCACTGAGCCTGACGATGCTGGGCTTAGCTGGTGCCATTTCCCACTCTGGGTTCCCAGAACTCCCTCCCCTGGGGAATGAAAATCCCAAATTCTTGGACCACATTAGTCCCGCCTAAACAATTCCTTTGGAATTTTTTGAAGAACTCACAGATGAGATCACTTCACAAAGATCATTCCTGTATCTCAAGCAGAAACTTCAGATGAAAACATTGTACTGACATTTTGTGATGTTCCACCTCAAAAGGCAAATGAAATTAAATTCCCACATTGCCCACCTTGCTCTCCCAACTACCTCCTTTGCTTCCTTCAGTACACAGATTTCTTTGGATCAATTGTCCCCACTCCTCTGTCTCACAGGTCTACTGTATTTGTATCAGTATCACCACCACCCAACCATCCCACCATCACTCCCCACATCACCACCCCCACCAAAATTGCTCATGTGAGAATCACCAGTGGCCTCCAGATCAATCAATGCCAAAGGCATTTGTCAGTCTTTCCTTGGCTGATCTTTGAGTCACATTTGGCATAGGTGACTCTTATCTGCTTCCTGGAAGTCTTACTGGCCAGATTTGATGGCTAACTTCCTTGCACCTTCTTCACACCACACCCATTCATTTTATATTCTTCCCAACACCACCCCAGTGATCCATTGATTCTTCTGAATCTTCTAAGATCTTTAACCTCATCACCTGAATTCTATATACTGATGACTCACAAACACTGAGTAACTGGCCTGGCTCTCTCCAGTGGTAAATCCTTCTGTGGAAGGCATGTGTTCTACAGTGTAATATGGCATCTCAAATTCAACCTTTCGCCCAGGAGAGCCTACCCCCTCCCTAGTCTTCAGTCATCCAGAAAGGCAGACCTCTAGGTTCCTGCCTTCTTCAACATAAACCACATCTTGTCAGATGCTGAACTTGGCTTCCAATCTACCCTTTTTCTCCAAGCCCTCCACTCACTCCGTCCCTGAACCTGTGGTCCTCACCCAAGTTCCTGGGTCATTCAAATTGCTTTATTTTATTTTTTTCAAGTTTGAGGGAAAGGTTTGTTTGTTTGTTTGTTCATTTGTTTTTTCAAGACAGTGTTTCACTGTGTAGCTTTGTCTGTCTTGGAACTCACTCTGTAGACCAGGCTGACCTTGAACTCAGAGAGATCCATCTGCCTCTGCCTCCCAAATTCCTGGATTAAAAGGGTATGCCACCACCACAGAGTGGTCATCCAAGTTTTATTAGTTACTCTTTTTGTTGCTGTGACCAAATACCTGACAAAGGAAACGAGAAAGGATTTATTTTGACTCACAGTTAAAGGAACAGTCCATTGCATTTGGTAAGGTCTAAACACAAATGCAGCTCTAGCCATTGGGAGAGTCACACTGCCTCCTCAGGAAACAGAGAGAGATGAATGACTCCTTTCCCTCTTCATTCAGTCCTGAACCCCAGTCCATGGGATGGTGCTCCCTATATCCAGGCTGTGTTTTCTCTAGTTAAATATCCCACCGATATGCCCAGACATGTATTGGCTAGGTGGTCCAAAGTCAGTCAAGCTGACAAGGAAGAGTAAACCCTCATAGTCTTCCTCAAATTCAAGATGATCATCTTTTCAAAAGTCCAGTGATCATGTCTGACCTTGGAAACTGTCCCAAGTAGAGTCTAGCTTTGTCTGCATTCTCAAGGCTCTTACCTGGCCCTCTGCCCTCTCCATCCTGCTCTCCATCCTGATCTCAAACTGAGCCTGGGTTTTATTTCTCTTACTTAATCTTCTCCTTGTGCTCTCTGCCTAATTCCTATTAATCCTTTAAATTGAATGGCAAATGTGTCTTTCCCTAGGGAACCATCTTCCCCCTTAACTGATCCTAGGATCTGAGTCAGATCTCCCTCCTATAACCCATAAATGCTGATGTCTCATTAAATCCTCTAATATTCCCTTTTGAAGACCTTAAAAAGGTGTGGAAGCTTACAATCAGCAAAATGAACCATATCCCTGTTTACACAGAGCCCACAGTCATCAGGAAACAGACAATGAAACAGCAAAGACCAGGAGCATGGCAGCACACACCTTTAAGCTCAACAAGAGGGCCAAAAGTCTGAATCTAGCCTGAGCTACACAGGGAGTTTAAGGCCAATGTGTGCTATACCATGAGGTCCTATGTGAAAGGAGAAAGAAAGGAAGGGAAAGGGAAGGAGGAAGGGACAGAAGGAAGAAGTGTTATGATTTATAGTGCAGGTGACCCTGGCAGGTCCAGGTGGGAGACTACTACGGCAGGTGGGAGACAGACAGATACACCACCATGCAGAGAGAGCTTGGGTATAGAGTTTATTTAGTAGGTACTGGGAAGGGTATAGGGGCAAAGGGGTTATGGAGGGGGGAGAGAAAGAGGGAGGGGACAGAGAAAGAGAGGAAAGAGGAAAGGGGAAAGGAGAGGCAGAGTCTGCCTCAACAGAAGGACAGACAGAGAAAGAGGAAGAGATGAGGCACAAGATCAGCTTGATTCATTGGGAAGGGGGGGACTGTGAATGGGTGGAGCTTGTTTCTTAACGGGACAGGGTACCTAGGTGACAGGGCAGGCCAGCAGAATTATAATAGGAAGGAAAGGAAGGGAGGGAGGGAATGAGGGAGGGAGAGAGAAAGGGAGGGTAGGAAGGAGAAAAGAAGAGACATGATAAGAGAAGGGAGAGAAAAAGAGAGGAGAAAAGGGAGAGACAGAGGGAGAAAGAATATGAGGGAACATAGGACAGGAAGGGAGTGAGAGGAAGAACATCAAAGGCAAAAGAGAAAGAAAGAGAATGATGACGATAGAGAAGGAAGAAGAGGAAGAAGAGATGAAGAGAAAAGAAGTAACAGAAAATGAAAGAAAATAAAGCCACAAAGACCATAAATGTATCAGCCTATAATGGGCTGGTCAGTGAGGCAATACCTTCTATGGTGGTTTGGCAGAAAATGGCCCCAAAAGGGAGTGTCACTATTAGGAGCTTTGAGATCTCATAGATGCTCAAGCCATACCCAATGAGATAGTCCACTTCCTGTTGCCTTCTGGTCAAGATGTAGCCAGCATCATGTCTGCCTGAACGCTGCCATGTCCTGCCATGATGATAATGGACAAAACCTCTGAAAATGTAAGCCACACCAATTAAATGTTTTTCCCTTATAAGAGTTGCCATTAGCCAGGTTGGTGGTGGCGCATGCCATTAATCCCAGCACTAGGAAGGCAGAGGCAGGCGGATCTCTGTGAGTTCAAGGCCAGCCTAGACTACAGAGGGAGTTCCAGGACAACTAAGGCTACACAGAAAAACCTTGTCTTGGGGTGGGGGGAGGGAGTTGCCATGGTCATGATATCTCTTCACAACAAAAGAAACCCTAACTAATACAACTTCCCCAGCTTGTTGGGGCCCACTTCTGATACCCAGTGTTCTCTAACATAGAGATCCTAGTGATAACATCCTTTTAGAAATATAACCCTACCTTTAATTCCAGGTAACTAGAAACAAAATTAAATTTTTATCATGGTATCATGCAGGACATGAGTTATACCATGTCTCAAAGTCTTAGTTTCTTTACAAATTTTATTCAGTTTAAAGACACAAGAGACTCTGAAGCCTAACACCAGAAAACGTAAAAAAAAAATTAATCAAAATATCAATAAACTGTGAGACATTAAACAACTTAGCTTGTGTGTAATAGAGCCTCTGAAGAAAAAGAAGAAAAATGAGGGTGTGGTGGTTTCAATAGATATGGCCCCCACAGACTCATGTTTGAATATTTGGTATACAGGGAATAGCACTCTTAGGAGGTGGCCTTGTTCAGTAGGTGTGGCCTTGTTGGAGCAAATATGCCACTGTGGAGGCAGAATTTGAGGTCTTATACATGCTCAAGCTATGCCCACTACACAGACTCCTTCTGTTCTTTGTGGATCCAGGTATAGAACTCTCATTCCTTTTCCTGCACCATGTCTGCCCACATGCCACCATGTCCCACCATGAAGATAATGGAATGAACCTCTGAATTGTAAGCCACCCCCAACTAAATGTTTTCCTTTATAATAGTTGCTGTGGTCATGGAGTATCTTCACAGCAATAGAGATCCAAACTAAGACAGAGGGCAAGGGGAAGACACAGTTCAAAAAATCCTCAATAAAACTTTTCCAAATTTAATGAAAACTTTAACTCATAGACCCAAAGGCTTTAACACAATAAAACCAAAGAAACATAAAGAAAATAGTTCCCAAGTGCATTACAGTCAAATTGTTCAAAATCAATTACAAACAATACAATCTTGCAGGCAGAGTTTAAAATGACATACTTTTTACAATAGAACAAAGGGAATAATTATAGCATATTTCTCCTCAGAAACAATATGAAAGAAAGTGAGGTGACCTGTAACCAGCTTAGTCTTAAATTCACTACATAGAAGAGGATGACCCTGAACTTCTGATCCTCCTGCCTCTTCCTCTCAAGTGCTGAGATTATAGGCAAGCATAACACATCTCCAAGCAGAGAACATTGCCAGGAACAAATAAAGCATTTCATAATGAGGAAAAAACCTATTCTGAGGTTAGAACAATTCCAAATGTTTCTGTCCCAGGTAGCAGAATGTCAAATACAAGAAGGAAAAAAATCTATACATCAAGAAAGATATTATAATAATCCCTTTTTACTACAGGTCCAGAAGAGGAATGTCAAGCCACCTGGCCACATTGATATTCAGGAGATTTCACAAGGCATGACACAATCACTATTGTGTAGGCAGAGGCTGCTTGTTCGTTCCTGGCCGTCCAGATCCGAAATAATTACACAGAAACTGTATTAATTAAAACACTGCTTGGCCAGTCACTTAGGTGTATTGTTAGTTAGCTCTTATTTCTTAAACTAACCTGTGCATCACCATGAGGTCGTGCAACCTACAGGCAAGGTTCCAGTGGGCTCCCACAGGCGTCTTTTTCCTATGGCAGCTACATAGCATCTCTCTGATTCTGCCTTCTTTTCTCCTCTATCTTCTTGGAATTCCTGCCTTGCTCTATTCTGCTAAGCCACTGGCTGAAACAGCTTTATTCATTAACCAATAAAAACAACACATATACAGAAGGACTTCCCATACCACTACTGGCCCAGAAGAGGTAAGGTTGTCAGTCCACCTGGCCATACCGATGCTCAGGAGACTTCACATGGCAGGAGGCACATACTTTTTTGTGTGCACATTCAATATTTACAAAAATTTTTGTCAATAAAACAAGTAACAAACCATCTCAAAATGAACTTTTTTAAATTGATCAAACAATACTCATGATGGCTTTATATCTTGAGATTTGATAGTGGTTTAACATTTAAAAAGATCAGTCAATTTATTCCACAATATTAATAAACTATAAAAAGAAACCAGTTACCTCAACAGATTCAGGAAAGATATTTGACAAAAATTTAACATCTATCTCTTATTTTTTCAAAGAATTCCCAGGGCTGAAGAGATGGCTTAGTTGTTAAGAGCACACACCGCTTTTGCAAAGGACTGGAGTTCTGCCAACATTCATGACATCAAGGCTCTCACAAACACATGGAATCCAGCTCCAGAGGATCTGATGCCTTCTTCTGGACTCTGTAGGCATCACATGCATGTGCACAAACCCACACACATACATACACATAGTTTTTAAGTAAAAAAAAAATTTCAAAATAAAAATAATTACCCAGGAGGAAAGTGAACAATCCCAAATTTACAAGAGATCTACAGAGAAACACCCCAGAGCTAACATATTTAATGACTGAAACTGAAAACCTGAGCATATTGGTGTTCCCTTGTTAGCCAAGCACTTGGAGCCTAAGGCAGAAAAGCTATGAGTTCAGGGACAGTGAAAAATACATAGCAAGATCCTGTCCCAGTTGATGGTGATGATGATAATGATGAAGATAAAGATAAAAGAAAGCTGACCATGGGAGCACATGCCTTTAATCCCAGCATTCAGGAGCCAGAGGCAGGCAGATTTCTATGCTGTCAAGGCCAGCCTGATCTACATAGAGAGTTCCAGAACAGTCAGGGCTACTTAGTGAGACCCTGTTTCAAAGAAAACAAAACAACATCATCATCTGAAACTCTTTCCCCCATAAAATCAGAAATAAGACAGGTGCTCTTCAGTTCTCAGTACTGCAGGATGTGATGGTTTGAGTGAGCTGGTTCCATAGGCTCATAGATTTAAATACTTGGTACCAGCTGGTGACTATTTGGGAAGGATTAGTAGGTATGGCCTTGTTGGAGGAGGTCTGAAGCTGGTTTGGGGGGTTTCAAAAGACTCATGTAATTCCCATTGAGCTAGCTCTCTCTCTCTCTCTCTCTCTCTCTCTCTCTCTCTCTCTCTCTCTCTTTCTCTCTCTCTCTCTCTGTTTCATGGTTGTGGATCAATAAATGAGTTCTCAGCTGTTCCTTTGTTCCATGATGGGCTCTATCTGAAACCATAAGCCAAATTAAGCATTTTCTAAGTTGCTTTGGTGATGGTGAATTATCACAGCAATAGAAAAGTAACTAAGACCGGACAATAGTTTGAAAAAGTACATCAAAGTTGAAAAAGACTATAGAGACCAAGACAGTGAATGCTGTCATCACAAGAAACAAATATATAAATGAAACAGAATACAGAGAAGACCTAATGACCGAAGAGGAAAAATAAAAACATAAACACTGTTCCAGAATATTTGTTTAACTATATAAAAATATGTCGCATTTGTCTAATTATGTAAAGATGTGTTATTGTTTTACCTTGCCTGCCTAAGGCACCTAATTGGTCTAATAAAAAGCTGAATAGCCAATAGGGAGGAAGGAGGTATAGGCAGGAAGAGTAAGTAGGAGTAGGAATTTAGGCTAGGGTGGGAGGAGGAGAGATGACAAGAAGACACTGGGGCCAGACAGACAGACAGACACAGAGGAAGCAGGAAAGCAGGACATACAGACTGAAAGAAGTCCCAAAGGCAAAAGACAAGTGAATAGAAATAGGTTAAATTAAGTTTAAACAGCCAGTGGGACAAGCCTAAGCTAAGGTCGAGCATTCATAGTTAATAATAAGTCTCCATGTCTTTATCTGGGAGCTGGTTGGTGGTCCAAAAAAAATTCCAACTACAAAACATAGATGGGAAAATAAAAGTAAACAAAAATATATCTGAAAAATCCTGGACAAAGGTTACATAGATACACAGAACTTTCAAAACTCAACTGTTTGGCCAATAGTGAGGGAGAACCTACTTTTTAAAAACTGATCAAAATATTTGTACACCACAAAGAGCCATAAAGACAACAGGAAATAAACACATGAAAAGGATATGTATGAAAAAGCCTATGGAATCCCACTGTTTTCATAAGCTAATTAAAAACATAGTGTAGAAAAGGAGTTTAGTGCGGGTGTGGTGGTGCACACCTTTAATCCCAGCACGTGGAGGCAGAGGCGAATTTCTGTGAGCTCGAGGCCAGCCTGGTCTACAAAGTGAGTTCCAGGCAGCTAGAGGCAGAGAAACTCTGACTCAAAAAACCAAAACAAACAGAGTTAGAACATCCCTGCATGGGTCAATAATGCTTCTCCCAGAATACTGGTTATCAAATGAAAATCTCAGTGCCAAGTGTGGGATGCCTCTAGGAATATTTATCATGGAGGCTCTAGAGATCCCTGAGACAACACAAGCTATTGCCATCGCTTTTTGTTGCCCTCCACGGTTAGATGGATGATCCTGTTGCTGAAGATGTTACATTCTTTGGTTGGAGAACATATATGAAACTAGCTGGAACTTACCTGGAAACTTCCTGTCTGGTGGTTAGCTTTTATAGAGCCAGAAGGTGCCATGAAAACTGCCAAGTGAGAAAAGTCATCAATGGACTTAGCCATGGTGGACCCTACAAGCTGTATGATCAACCTACTCAGCAACACATGTCTGCTGGTATAATAGTGGTATGGCTGTTACGAGGTAACTGTTTTCTGCTTGGATTTGTGGCTTGCTCCACAGGAAGTAGTTCATGTCTGGTCATAAAAATCTAATCAAAATCCCATGAGTGTAAAGGTAATCGACCCTAGAGGGAAACCTACTATAGTTGTGTTGAAATAAGAGCGGCAGGGCTGCGTCCCCGGCACCCGGCCGCCCGCATGGCTAGCTTATACCCAGAAATAATTACACGGAAACTGTATTCTTTCAAACACTGCCTGGCCCGGCTAGGTCCAGTTTCTTATTGGCTAGCTCTTACATATTGTTCTAACCCATTTCTAATATTCTGTGTAGCCCATGAGCTGGCTTACCAGAGAGGATCTTAACCTGCGTCTGTCTGGAGTGGGAGCATCATGGCGACT
>NW_026067893.1:235521-411444 GCF_014885135.2 Alexandromys fortis | reverse complement strand
GGGGGAGGGAAATGGGAGGCTGGGAGGAGGCGGAAACTTTTTTTTTCTTATTAAAAAAAAAAAGAAAAAAAAGATCTCTCCTCACATTAATAATAGTCAAAAGAGAAAATTTCATTCAGATTTACACAAATGGCTATGAAAGACCTGATTGGCCCCACCCAGGAGGAGAGCCATGGGAAGACTCACCAAGGGGAGATGAAGGGAACAGAGTGGAACAAATGAGCAAGGTAGCACTTGTGTTCTCCAAGCTGCTTCAGTCCCATAGACCTGTTGACTGTCTATGTCATGTAATCACAAATAAGGACCCAGTTCCATAAATATTTGGGTACATACATTATCGCCAATAGGGGAAAGGATGGCTAATTCAACCATGCTTCTAAACACATTTGGGGGGGGGGGGCGCTGGATAGTCTCCTTTCCCACTTTCCCTGCCCAGATAACTTATCTGACCTGAGAACAGGATCCAAAGCATTCAACCAAAGTGTCTCTGCCTCATGCAAGACAAGTTTCCACCACCTCTGTGCATAGGAGAACATACAAGATCTGAACATATAGCATAGGGCAGTGTTACCCCCAACCACACCCATCAGCTGCTGTACCAGGAACTATGTGTTGATTACTTACTCTGACAGAGTCCTCCAGTCAACATTACACATATTGTCTCGTTAGATGCTTGTTGCAAAACTCTGGGGTGCTCTTAGTATCCTCACTGCTTAGGGAAACTGAATCTCAGAACAGGTAGATAACTTCCCTAGGCCATGTGACAAGCACAAGCTCAAATGAAAAAACACACTCAGATCCCCAAGTCCAGAGGCCAAGCTTTTTCCTATAAGAATTTCAGACCAGGTATTGAACAGGGGTAAGCAAAGGCATCTTTAAAAGGCCACCTGTGGTTCCCACCATCAGAAGTCAGGTAGTCACAGAAAGAGAATGACCTATACTCAGTATCAGTCAACTCCAAAACAGTGTTGTACTGAGCTCTGTCTCAACTGGATCTTGTAATTCTTCCACAACTTTTATTCCTGTCTCTGGCAATTAGGGTTTTTCACAGGAAATGAGACATCAAGGAACTCTCAGTATTGAAACAGAAACAGTCCTGTAAGACTTGGAATGGGTGGCCTCTTCAGTGTCTACCATAATTCTGATACTACTGCAAGGCCAGGAAGGAGCCAGACTCAGACAAGACATTAACAAGTGGTTCTCAAGAATTACATGAAGCCAGCTTTTGTTACCTACTATTTGCCACCATATAGTGTGAGCTGAGCTGCCTCTGGCCCTTCCTGCAAAAGCATAGGAGAGAGCTGGATAAAGGTTGGTTGATCATTTGAAGCAATTCACAATTAATTCATGCTGCTTGAAATGTCCCACTAAGTCAGCCTCATTCATCGCATGGTTATCAAAAGGGCTGAATTTAAGAACATCTTTGATCACTACAAACATGATGGAGACTTCCCCCTCTCACCCTGCTCTAGGAATGAGCAGTGTGACTCCCCACAGCCAAACACTTTCAGTTATCCCTGTAAATGTGCACACTGTGGTCTCGTGTTTAATTAGTCTCTTTCTTTGGGTGGAATAACTGTGTTCCTGCTCTGGGTTTCATTCATAAGATCACTTGCTTTGAAAATAGCAGGCTTTCTATTGACTCACTTATTGTAGAGCCATATGGTTCAGTCAGAACAGAGCAACAACGCAGAAGGCCTCACCCAGAAGGGAAATGCCAACAGGTTGGTTCCAGGCACTCCACTGACTTTTCATTGGCCATCTACAAGGTACTAGCAACTGGTTAAGGCACTGGGTGTCACGAGCCATTTCCCCCCTAAAAATCATTACAGGAACCATCACCCTGGGGAGTCTGCAGAGAACCTCACACCCATAATTATGTTCTATTGAGAAAACCTGCCTCACACCCAATTAACTTATCTGTTAGCGGAACCCGCCTCACATTCCAGCTATCCAGGGAACCAGGTGTGGCAACTTGTGACTTCTTGGCCTACCTGTCCGAATGTAACCTGGCCTACGTGACCGGGACCACGAGGCGAGATTCCATGCCCTGCCCCCCATTCCTTACCATATATAAACTGTAACCCGTCCCTAATAAACGGAGGCTTTGACAAATCTGCTTGGCCTCCTTCTTCTGTCCTAGCTCATTCCCTTCCAGGTAGCGCCCCTCCGTGACCCTGGAATAACTGATTGCAGGGTGGGTTACAAACCCCTAGACTGAGTAACCCACCCAACGCAATCGACAACTGGGGATGGAGGGTGAAGCAGTTACAGGGAAGCAAGAGACACAGGCACAGAATTTCTCTTGGCCACACCACTACTTCTCAGATATCACTAATGAGAAGCTAGGATTAAGAAACAGTGGATAGTTTCACATCAGCTACAGTACTCTGAGAATTGTCTAAGAGTGGAGAGAGGAGATGAGTTTTGGCCACCTTCTAAGTCTATGGCTTTGATGCATCACTGAAATCCCCTAAGAAGAATGGAAGAGAAAGAGCCTGGTCCCAGCCCAAACTCCAACAAGATACAGCATAGTTCCAGTGCATGCTGGCAGTAAGAGGTAATTTAAATGTCATCCTGAAGAATCTGGATAATGAGGGTTAGTTCAGTAACATAAAGGGTCCCAAGAAAATCTAAAGAGCCCAACATCTGAACACTGATCATCTTGAGTTATTGGAGCCAATGTTCTGCTAGTAATAGTTTCATTATTCACCTGAACGTCTGCTAATGAGAAGGCTAACTATGGTGCTTCCATTTGGGACACACATTTATCATCTGATTAGGAAGTGATGATCTATTTTTAGATAAAACATATAACCCCTAACAGGGATGGACAGTTATAAATAACGTGGAAAATTCTAGCCGACGCCCAAAACATCATGATTTAGGTTGAAAGAAAAAGCCTTTCTGATCATTGTCCTTTTGTCTCTCCCAGCGCATTTTTCATGTTTAGTTGCTGTCATCCCAGATAAGTGATCACACTGGCTGTATCCCCTCTCCTCACAAGCTAAGGTAGGAGGGAGAAACATTACAACCAGACAGATAAAATCAGTACCCCAGGGAGAAGAGGCAGGGGTCTGGGAAATCTGCCCTACAATTGGTTAACTGCTCCCACTCCAATTTGTGTCTGGCAGATACTGGCAGAACCATAGGAACAACTTTAAATTGGGCCTCCACAGAGAAACTGGGTTTAGTTCCCATCACCTACATACATGCTGGCAAAACATTCATACACATAAAGTAAAACGTACATGAATACCAAACACTTTTTAAAAACTCAAATTAGGCCTCTATTCAAGCTGTCTGGTGGAAGAAAGACTTTGCTATAGTTTGGATTTTTTTTAAAGATTTGTTTATTTATTATTATGTATACAATATTCTGCCTACATGAATGCCTAAACCCCAAAAGAGGGCACCAGATCTCACTACAAATGGTAGTGAGCTACCATGAAGTTGCTGGGAACTGAACTCAGGACCTCTGGAAGAATAGCTAGTTCTTCTTAACCTCTGCACCATCTTTCCAGTCCATGTAGTTTAGATCTTAAATAGTGTAGGGATAAGCCCTCCCCTTGGGGGCGGGCTGCCCTCAGGCGTATGTTTTACTGATATATTGTGCTGCGCGCCCCTTCCGCGCTCTCCTGTTTTCCGCTGTCTACTCCGCTGGAACCTTGGTTTCGTGAGTCTGGTCTTGTTATTAAACTTGTTTAAATATCAATTACTGGTGAATTATTAATCCGACCGCTGCAGTTGGCCGCCCATCGTGGGGCACAGCATCCGCTCCTTAGATCCGCTGTGTCCGCAGCAGGTCAGGCACACAGGCTGCCGACTTCGCCGCGCGCAGCCGCGCGGCTCGGGACGCGAACGCGGCACCGAACGCGATCGCCACAGAGTCCCGTCTGCCTGCCATTAGCCACTTCAGCGATCGCCACAGCTCGCCCGCCCGCTCCTGCCCGAACGCCCGCCCGCCCGATTTAGGTCAACAGGGACGGCTTTGTTCGCTTCCGCGCACCTCCCCCACACAGGTCCTAGCCCGCTGCGGCTTGCAGGCAGCTCTTTGTGTTCCTCTCGCAGAGCAGAGGACTTAACCCCTCCCTCTCTGCCTTGACGTTTGGAACTGAACAGGGAAGCTTAAATATTTGCGGTTTTACAACACAAACCGCCACATTGGGCCCCAAGGGGTCATTTGTATAAATTTCAGTCTTGAGGTTCATTTCAGATCAATTCTCCACGTGGATTCAAGTGGACTCTTTCGCCACCTCTGGCAGGAACCAGTCATTACAGGTAAAAAATTTTTTTTTCCTTTTATAAATAAAATGTCTGATAATATCACCTCTTCCAACTTCCATAACCTTTTTGAGTGTGCCATGTGGGAGATCCTACAAGAGGTGTCTAGCACCCCACATCTATGGATCCTTCTGGGATTAGTAGTTTTCCTTGGTCTTAAGTGGTTTGACAACAAAAGTCTGATAGAGTCTTTAAGAGACGAATCCAGGATTCTTAAGGCAGAGGTTGAACATCTAAAAACTATTGGAGATGAATCCAGGATTCTTAAGGCAGAGGTTGAACATCTACAAACGATTAAGCATGACAATGATCTTCTCATGAATCAGTTTAAAGTTCTACAGGAAGAGAACAGAACTTTGTTTAACAAGACAATGGTGACTGAAAAAAACTTAGAAAAGGTTCAGGCTGATATTAAGGAGAAATTTATTATTATGGAAGAAGGAACAGCTGATTTAAATCGTAAATTTCATCAGTCACTTTCTGAAGGGACTGAAACATTATCTCAGAGAATTAAATCGGTTGAATGGGAAAATCAACTTTTGTCTAAAGCTTATGACAGAGTGGTGGAAAGATTGTCAATACAAGAAGGCACGGTTTATGCCATAAAAATCATGTCCAAAGATGAGAACTTATCTCTAACGGACAAACTTCATACTTTAGAATCCTCAATGAGGGCTTTGGAACATAATTCTGGACAGGAGATACAGACATTGCAGAAGGCAATGGTGAATAGAATTGAAAAGATTGAGGAATTTCTAAATTCTGATTCTGATGAGGAAGAACAAACGGTAGAAAGGAAAATTTTAACTACATCTGTGGGTAAATCCCTCCGGGACAATTTCCACAAATCTCTATCTACACCTCTACCTGCCTTTCCAGTAATAACGACAGAGAAGGTGATTGGTTCCAAAAACCCTAGGATCCTTAAGGAAGATACATGGGAGCCTGTCCGTATAAATGATCTCAAAGAAATTAAACAGGCTGTCACGGCTTTCGGGATGCACTCCTCTTTTGTTAAAGAGATGCTAAAATCTTGGGCCATAATGAGCAGACCAACGCCTTTAGACTGGACCCAGATGACCTCTGCAGTCCTTGAGAGTGGGACGCAGTTAAGATGGAAATGCTTATTCAGGCAAGAGGCTAGACTTTTAGAACAGCAAGAAAAGGCGAAGGGAAGTGACATCTCCCTAGATAAAATTCTAGGTGAAGGACTCTTTTCCGATCCTCAGGAACAAGCTAATTTGGATGAAAGCATACTCTCCATATGCACTACAGCAGCCTTAAGGGCTTGGGACAGGGTACAAGACCCAGGACAGAGAATGGAATCATTTGTTACGATTAAACAAGGTCAGAGAGAACCCTTTAGTGATTTTTTACAAAGACTTACTAAGGCTGTACAAATAGGGATACCTGACCCTGACACAAGACGTATAATGATTGAGTCTTTGGCTTATGAAAATGCAAATGTGGAATGCAAAAAGATTTTGGGGCCTTTAAGGTTCAGATCAGCACCCTTGGAAGAATGGGTCTTGCATACACTGGATGTTGATACATTTGATTATGGCACTGAAGCATGGGTAGAGGAAGCAATTTCCAATGGTAAAAGGAGACATCAGAATACCAAATGTTTTAATTGTGGCAAAATGGGTCATATGAGAAGGAATTGTAAACAACGGACCTTCAGAAACAATAATAATGCGTCTTCTAGAAATAACAGAAATAGAAGGACTCAGCCTTCAGGTTTATGTAGAAGATGTGGAAAGGGTAGACATTGGACGAATGAGTGTAGATCTACAAGAGATAGACAAGGAAACCTGATACAGACGGGAAACGTGAGAGGGGGGGCCTCACAGGCCCCCATGGCAAACATGGTCCAGTCATTTCCAGTTTCTGCAGAGAACGTGCCTCGTCAGGACAATTAGGAAACCTCATGCCTACTGTTACAAACGATAATGAGCAGAAAGATGAGTTACGTGTGTTTTGGCAAACTTCTATAAATGATCAAAGACCTAAGCTGAAAGTGTGTGTAAATGGCATTTTTATTACTGGCCTGCTGGACACAGGTGCTGATGTAAGTATCATTACCCCAGAATCTTGGCATCCATATTGGCCTCTTCAGAATGTAAATGTTCAGTTCCTGGGAATTGGAACCCTATCTCGAGTAAGACAGAGCACGAGATGGGTTGAATGTATAGGGCCTGAGGGACAAATAGGGAAATTAAGGCCATATGTAGCCAGTATTGCAATGAATTTATGGGGTCGTGACCTATTACAACAATGGAATACCCAAATTAACATTCCTGCTAATTCTAGAGCCTATATTTCTGAGAATAATATTAAAAGATATTACAAACGGAGAAAACCGGCCATTCGGGCCGTACAAGAACAAACAATTGAAACTCCTTCAGAGATACCAACAGCATTGCCTCTAAAATGGTTGACTGAGAAACCAATATGGACAAAACAATGGCCTCTAGCTGAGGAAAAGTTACAGGCTTTAGAACAGCTGGTACAAGAGCAATTAGATGCTGGACATATAGAGGAATCTACCAGTCCTTGGAATTCTCCTGTATTTGTGGTTAAGAAAAAATCAGGTAAATGGAGAATGGTGACAGATCTCAGAGCTATCAACAAAGTTATTCAACCTATGGGTCCTCTGCAATCTGGAATCCCTTTGCCCTCTTTATTACCAAAAGGATGGCCTCTTATAGTTATTGATTTAAAGGATTGTTTTTTCACCATACCTTTACAAAAAGAAGATAGAGAAAAATTTGCCTTCACGGTGCCTACTTACAACAATTCTCAACCTTCCAAGAGATACCACTGGGCCGTCCTCCCCCAGGGTATGTTAAATAGCCCCTCCTTGTGCCAATATTTTGTGAACCAACCATTGCAAATAGTACGCAAGAAGTTTCCTGAATCTATAATATTCCACTACATGGACGACATCTTGTTATCCGATTCAAACATGGATACCTTGAACAGACTGTTTGAAGAAATAAAGATACTTTTACCTAAATGGGGATTGCAAATTGCTCCTGAGAAGATACAGAAGGGAGATTCTGTTAATTATTTAGGTTATAAAATAGGTTTGCAAAAAATTAAGACACAAAAGGCACAAATTAGGAGAGATCGCTTACGGACTCTTAATGACTTTCAAAGACTGTTAGGAGACATTTCCAGTCTACGACCAACTATTGGGATAACACCTGATCTAATAATTCATCTGAACAAAACCTTGGAAGGTGATAAAGATTTAAACAGTCCCAGAGAATTAACAGCTGAAGCAGAAAAGGAACTGACGATGATTGAGGAAAAATTACAACAGGCACATGTGGACAGGGTGAATCCAGAGCTCGATTGTATTCTCGTCATATTACCATCCAAAATTTCTCCTACAGGAATTTTAATGCAGAGAGATGATATTATCTTGGAATGGATCTTTTTACCACATAAACCAAGTAAAAAACTGAAAACTTATGTGGAAAAAGTCGCCGAGTTAATTATAAAAGGAAAGCTGAGACTTCGTCAATTAGCAGGCATAGACCCAGCAGAAATTATAGTGCCTTTCACTGCTGATGAACTAAAGAAATTATGGGAAGATAATGAACCATGGCAAAGAGCTTGTGCTAGTTTTTTGGGAGATATTAATAACAATTATCCAAAAAGCAAGAGGCTTAACTTCATAAAGAGAACTTCATGGATCCTTCCTCGAATCGTCCGTGATGCTCCAATAACTGGAGCCCGTACATTCTATACTGATGCCAATAAAACAGGGAAGGCAGGTTACAAATCGGAAGACTTGGGTAAGGTGGAACAAAGTCCTTATGATTCTGTCCAGAAGGCAGAATTATATGCCATTCTTATGGTGCTAAGGGATTTTAGAGAACCTATTAATATAGTTACTGATTCGCAATACGCAGAAAGAGTTATTTTACATATTGAAACTGCTGAATTTATACCTGATGATACAGAACTAACCTCATTGTTTATCCAGGTTCAAGATTTGATCAGGAACAGGCTCTGCCCTATGTACATAACACACATCCGATCCCATACGGGTCTGCCAGGTCCTCTAGCACAAGGTAATGCAGACATTGATCAGTTATTGATTGGTAGTGTGCTACAAGCCTCTGAATTTCATAAAAAACATCATGTTAATAGCAAGGGTTTGAAGAAAGAGTTTTCTATTACATGGCAACAGGCTAAGGAGATTGTAAAGAAATGCCCTACTTGCTCTTTCTATAACCAAACGCCACTGCCAGCAGGGGCTAATCCAAAGGGCACCCATAGGAATGAAATCTGGCAGATGGATGTGTTCCACTTTGCAGAATTTGGCAAATTGAAGTATGTTCACCACACCATTGACACTTATTCAGGCTTTCAGTGGGCAACTGCTTTAAGTTCAGAAAAAGCTGATTCAGTAATCACTCATTTATTAGAAGTCATGGCTATCATGGGTATACCTACACAAATAAAGACGGACAATGGTCCTGCTTATGCCTCTAGGAAAATGAAACGGTTTTTTGACTATTACAATATCAAGCATGTTACAGGTATACCATACAATCCTACAGGTCAAGCAGTCATAGAAAGATCAAATCGAACTATAAAAGATATGTTGAATAAACAGAAAGGGGTGGAAAACACCCCCAGAAATAGGTTACATAATGCTTTGTTAACCTTGAATTTTCTTAACGCTAATGAGAAGGGGACAACGGCTGCAGAAAGACATTGGATAATGGAAAAGTCTACTGAACTAAATCAACCAGTTTATTTCAAGGATGTGCTGACCTCACAATGGAAACCAGGAGATGTGCTGCGTTGGGGAAGGGGTTTTGCTCTTATCTCCACAGGTGAGGAACAATTGTGGATACCGACAAAACTAATAAAGGTTCGGTATGAAGAAGAAAAGCCATTTGGAAAAGATAAATAACAATTCTTTCACAAGGTTGGCGAGCATACTGATGGTAAGGAATACAGATAGGTTGGGGGCAGGGTTCTTTTCTTATCTCCACAGGAAAATATTGATCTTCAAAGACTTTAAGGGACCCTGAATATTTAATTACTGATGGATGGATAATAGTTACGACCTACTAAGGATCAACTAACATTATATACATACCGTAAGTATTGATTTTTTATATATTTATGTATATATGTTTTTTGTTTTTTGTTTTTGCTTTTCCTCGTATCTGTGTCTTTCTTTATATGTCAGTATATGTCCTTGTTGTTAGTGTCTAAATTTCCCATAACAAGCAACAAATTTTCCTACAGTAATTTTTGAAGTTTCCAGGATGAAGATGGGGCCCCACAACATCAACTCAACCTGGTTTTTATGACGTCATGAATATATTGAATATATTTTTTTTTCTTTTTTTCTCTTTTCTACGTGCTAATAATTTTTTTTGGTACCAACTGCACAAGACAATTTCGAATGGTGCACATTTTTTGACAACACTCTGGCCGGACCTTCTCAAAGCGCTCAGGGACTAGTTATAATTTTCTTAGGCCAAAGGTTAATTTGGGAATTTTACCATCATTTGCTTTCACAGGAGCCCCTAAGGAGAACATCGCCCCCATGTCAGCTTGAAGCAATCTTAGAGGACGGCGTCCCCTCCCCCAACAGAGTTTGCCCTCAGGGTTAGGGACATCTTTTAGTGGTTGGTTTGGGGTTGAGGGGATGGGGAGATGTTTTATGGAGTTAGGGGTATGTAAAAAAAAAAAAAAAAGGGGGGATTAACTGGTTTGATGGGATGATTGGTATTTGTGAGTTACTGTTTTTAGAAAATTGTATTGGTACTGTTTCCTGTATATTGACATATTGAATATTGAATGTGAGTGTTCCTACCTCTATTTTTGTATAAGAGTATACTTATATTGTATTGATACATCTACCATATCACAATGTACATTTCTACCTCTGATACTATTTATGTAATAACATTGTTTACATTTGATATGTAATGACATTGTTTACAGATGAAGATCATTGTCTTCATGTATTGCACAGTTTTTTTTTTTTTTTAGTCTTCAAGTTAGATAGGTATTGAGAATTTTATGTTGTTCATGTTTATTTTTAGGTTAATAAGGTATTCTAGATACATAGAGATTATATTTAGTATAGATAGTATAATCTTCAGCCTCTTTAAAGAGCTGTAGAAAATGGCCTTTAAGCTAACCTAGAATTCTGTGCCGAGACACAATTACTCCTGGCGACACCACTCTACTCCCGAGAGAACGTTGAGCACCAAAGACACTCCACTGGGAGTTTGTCTTCTTGGCAGAATTGGCCTTTGGGTTAAGAAAAGCCCATACCTCATCTACTGACAAAGATATGAAACAGGATTTTCTTATCTTGCCAAGACAGGGTAGGATAATTCTAAGAAAATTCCTTGCATTTGATAATGGTATGTCAGTCATGCTAGGCCTTAGCCAAAGTTGGTTGACTCAACATTGCGAACGAGAATTTGGGTGATTGCCCAGGTAGTCTGTTGTCTCTGTCATTTATGGCACGCTTTGGATATCGCTCATTTGTTAAGTAATATTTATTCCCTTCTCGGATCTTTGACGGAGTTGAAGATTATATAATTGTAATTACTCTCTACATTATTTAGACTCCTTGAGATAGAATGTCTGGTAAAACTTTTGTTCTCAATATTGTTTGTTATATCTATTATTTATTATTATTGTTTATAGTTGTATTTAGGTTAGTTCTGTCTTATTTAGACAAAGGGAGGGAGATGTAGGGATAAGCCCTCCCCTTGGGGGCGGGCTGCCCTCAGGCGTATGTTTTACTGATATATTGTGCTGCGCGCCCCTTCCGCGCTCTCCTGTTTTCCGCTGGCTACTCCGCTGGAACCTTGGTTTCGTGAGTCTGGTCTTGTTATTAAACTTGTTTAAATATCAATTACTGGTGAATTATTAATCCGACCGCTGCAAAATAGTCCTTAAACATTACCCACTACTTGAAGAAGAAATACAATATACGTCCTTTTCTCTGTTTCTTTCAACACACAGCTATAAACCCTACACTAGATATAAAGCATGCATAGGAAGACTGAATTGTCAGGGAAAGAAGGCAGCTGTATCAGTTACTTTTCTCATTGCTGTAACCAAATACCTGATAAAACATAGTTAAGACGAAAGATTTAGCTTGGCAGTGGTGACACATGCCTTTAATCCTAGTACTCAGAAGGCAGAGGCAGGTGGATCTCTGTGAGTTTGAGACCAGCCTGGTCTACAAGAGCTAGTTCCAGGACAGCTAGGGCTACAGAGAAAACCCTGTAGAAAGAAAGAAAGAAAGAAAGAAAGAAAGAAAGAAAGAAAGAAAGAAAGGAAGGAAGGAAGGAAGGAAGGAAGGAAGGAAGGAAGGAAAGAAAGAGGGAAAGATTTATTCCCATCCTAAAAGGGAAGAATCAGGGACAAAGTAACACTGAAAGCCAACAAAACAAACATGAAATATTGCAGTGCCATGTCCAGCATGTTTCTGTGGGGCCCAGGGCAGCTGGGGGCCACACATGGGGCCCAGGCTGCACAGCTGCCACAGTGGGTAGCACTAGGTTCCAGGAAAGGCCATAAGCTAGCACCACCCAGGATCAGACCATACAAAGGAAATTCCTAACATTCCAACCATTGTAGATAGGATCACCTGCCAGCACACACCCATAACTTTTCACCACCACCCCTAGACAAATGTCAGCCCATCAGGGTTCCTGAACCTTAGAAATCCCTCACTCCTTACCTTTGCTACTATAAAAAACAAATCCCAACTGAGCTCAAGGTTCTCTTGTGTAAGAATAAAGACTCTTGCTTTTATATACAGGACTCAGCCTCCTAATTGGTTTTGGGGGGAACTCCATGATCTGGGCATGACAGTTTCAACGTGCTTGGGTAGCCCTACTCCCCAGTTCTGTTATCTTAGACACGTGTGGCCTCTCTTATGAGTCAGTCCCACTATATACCTGGAGCCGTAGAAGCCAGCCATGATGAGCTAAATAGAAACAGACCACACACAAGAAGTTCTTCCAACCATTATCACCTGCCAGAGTAGGACTCAGCCATCAATAAGCTTAATGGAGGCCTGAGTCTCAGTAGTTTACCCTGAAGCAATACCTGGTTGCAGAAAGGACCACAAACTGAGATGACCCGACCACCACCCAAGAACAGAAAATCCAAAGGAAATGCCTAACATTCCAACCGTTGTAGACAGGCTCACCTGCCAGCACACTCACCAGAATACCCCTAGACAGATGTCAGCCAATCAGGGGTCCTGAACCTCAGAAAAACCCTCACCCCAACCTTTACTACTATAAAAACCCAACTCTAACTGAGCTCGGGGCTCCCTGTTTATTCCAATACATTGGACATGCAGAGAGACAAAACTGCAAACATGCATAAAATAAAGGCTCCTTGCTTTTACATGCGTGACTTGGCCTCCTTGTTGGTTTTGGGAGACTTCGCGGATCTTGGCATAACAGAGCCTTTATGAATGCCCATGTTTCTGGCATCTCTAATATCCTGAGATCTCTACTACAACTTGGGTTTTACTTTTGAAGCTTCTTGCACAGCGCACACAGGAGTTCCATGCAAGAAATCTAATCCTGCTGGTGTCAGTAGCTTTTCGAAACCTTGGTGCATTCCTGCACAGTTTAGATAACGCCAAGCTCTGCTGCCAGCTTGAGATGTAGCCTGATCCCTTTGGATCACAGCTGTAGAAGCCTCTGGATGCCTTGTCTCTGAACCTGGACAAACTGTTATCATTCATGATGCAGGTGACCCAAGGCTGGTCCCACGGGTGGCAGCAGTTTCCTTTAGGGGGAACACCACAAGGATGAAGGGTGGATACAAAGGGACTGGGAAATGAGTGGGATTGGGGTACATGATATGAAAACTCCCAAAGAATCAATTTAAAAAAAATACACTAATAATAACAAAAAAAATTTCTTCTGTGAAACATCCTGGTTCAATCTCTAGCACTTCATCCCACCATACATACAACAAAAAGATGACCTCTGCTAAAGGTCATCAAAGAACAAGCCTAGCAAGACAGAGAACTTTAACAAAAGGCCACTCTACTTCTCACAACACTAAAGTAAAATCTGTTGTTGTGCCTGCCTCCAATATTAGCAAAGTGGGAAGCCTGGATTCCCACTGCATGAAACTGTACCCAGATGTCCCAACATTCTCGCTCAGAGACTACCACAGAAGGCTAAGCAGGAAGCCAGGAACTTCATTCTATCTCTGCCAGGTGATAATGAACACTGATCCTCACAACTACAAAGTCAGTGAAGGCCAGATAGGAAGACAAATCTCCTACCTAGCAGTAGTGAAAAGTCCTTGTCTTAATGTCTGCAGGTGTCAATCGGAAAGCTGGACCTCTTCCCTCACCTGGCAGGATCAAAGCAGCTTTCCCTGCCGCAGTGGTGCAGAAGAAAGCCAAGCAAACCAAAACACAGTCCTCATAAAATTAGTGGGGAGAAAATGGGAAATCAGAAGATCTCACCAAGAAATAAATGTATAAAGAAAAGCCAAACAACGGTTTTGAAACTAGGGCCGGTGAGATGCTAGCAAGTCTCATGGGAGAACCCACACGGTAAAAAGAGAGAAACAATCCCACCACACTATCCTCTAACTGCTACACGCATGCCATGGCATTCGTGCCTGTGTATACGCACATGCACACATACAGTTAGTTGATATTTTTCTTGAAATTTAAAAAATATGTTTTAGACAAAAAGCTTAGCGTTTGGACTCCTAGCAAAACAGAGAAAGCAGAGGAATATCATAAGAGTTATTCTGGGTAACAGACTGACAGAAACTATCCAACCTGAACAACAAAAAGAATTTGTTAAGTACATCTATTTCTGATGCTATGGTAAAAGATCTGCCATTTGTATGATCAAAGTTTAAAGGGGAAAAGAGTGTTGTTGGTTGTTTTTTACTCTTTATTCTTGGGGGCCCCATCACCCAGTTCCCAAATAAATTACTGAGTCTTATTCTCTCTTATAAATGTTCAGCCTATATAAGTATATATCACTAGAAAGAAAACAGTTAAATTTTAGGTGATTTCTGACCTTTAAGCTTTGAACGAGAAGTGTGTATTCCTCTCCGGTTTCTTTGTTTTACAGGTCATTGTGCTGTAAACGAAGACTGTGCTTTCAGTTCCCAGCTGTCCAGACTCAAATAATCACACAGAAACTATATTAATTACAACACTGTTTGGCTAATGGCTCAGGCATATTCCTAGATAGCTCTCACATCTTAAATTAACCCATTTCTATTATTTTATATTTTAGCACGAGGCTTGTGGCTTGTTACCTCACATCTTGCTTCTTGGGCGACTACATGGCATCTGCCTGACTCCACCTTATTCCTCCCTGCATTCAGTTTAGTTTTTCTGCCTAGCTATACACTTCCCTGCGATACGCCAAAGGAGCTTCTTTATTAACCAGTGGTAATAAAACACATTCATAGCATACAGAGGGAAATCCCACATCATTGTATTTCAGGAATGCATGTACAATGCTATATACAGCTGCTTTTCAAATACATCACTAAGTATTCCACAGTATTAGTACTCCATTATGTTATTTTTCCAGTTATTTCACTGCTAGAGGCATTTTAGTTTTGTGATATTACAAACAAGACTTGTTACAAAGCCAAACATTCTTATGGGTCCTAATGTATGGGTGCATCAATTGTCATGTCCCCATTTATTGAAGGGCTTGTGCTTTCTATACTAATTTTTTATAAAAAGCCTTGTCCTATATCAAGGACATATACTAAAAATAAAATAAAATAAATGCCCAGTCTTAGCTTGGCTTGTTTCTAGCCAGCTTTTCTTAAATTGACCTGTCTACCTTTTGCCTCTGGTTTTTATCTCTCTCTTCTCTATATATCTTTCTTTATATCTTACTCAGTGACTTGCTGTGTAGCTGAGTGGCTGGAGTTCTCTCTCCTTCTTTTCTCACTGCTCAATCCTCTTTTCCCAGATTTCTGCTCTTATTTATTCTCTCTACCTGCCAGGCCTCCCTATCCTTTCTCCTGCCTTGTTATTGGCTGTTCAGCTTCTTATTAGACCAACCAAGTGCATTAGACAAGCAAATTAACACAACTTCATAGAGTTAAACAAATGCAACATAAAAGAATGTAACACATTTTTGCCTCATTAAAAAAATGTTCCACAGAGAGGACCTCTGAGGGTCCGGGTGTGAGTCTGGAACCTCCGAGGAACTAAGCCAGAGCCATGACCTCTGAGGGTCCAGGCTTGAATCTGGGACCCCCCAAGGAAGTAAGCCTGAGCCAGGACCTCTGCGTGTCTGGGTGTGAGTCTAGCACCTCTGAAGGAGTAGACCAGAGCCAGAGACTGATGGAGGAAGGTCATTGGTTAATTATAATAAACCAACTGCTTGGCCTCATAGCTTAGAACATAGATGGGAGGAGTAAACAGAATAGAATTCTGGGCGGAAGAGGAAGTGAGGTCAGACTCTGCTCTGCTCCCGGAGAGACCCGACAGACAACTCTGCTCTCTGGAGCAGAGACACCATGCTCCACTCTCCCAGGATGGACGGAGGCTAGAATCTTCCCGGTAAGCGCTCCTTGGGGTGCTTACACGCATTATTAGAAATGGGCTAGTCCAGGTGCGAGAATTAGCCTGTAAGGGCTAGAGTTCATGGGCCAAGCAGTTCTTAAATGAATACAGTTTGTGTGTTGTTATTTCGGGCATAAGCTAGCAGGCGGCTGGGGTGCTGGGGACGCAGCCCCGCCGCCGCTCCTATTTCAACAAGAGACCTTTGCAGAATCAACCCCAAGCCAGGGACCTCTGCAGGAACAGATCCAGACCAGGGACATTTACAGAAACAGGACTGAGCCAGCAACCTAGGCCGGAGCAGGCCTGAGACAGAGAACTCCACAGGAACAGAGCAAACCCCAGGAGTGCCAAGAGATCTCCAGGAACATGGAGTGACCAATGGGGTAACTGGAACTGTGGCCCTGACTGCACCACAAGGAGCAACCATCTGAGCCTTGGACCCACTGACACGGGGAAGTTTGATCACCAGAGTCACAGACAGCTCCAACTACATCTATCAGAGGAAAAGATGAGTAGACAAGGTAAAAACACACGCAACACCACAAAGAGAAACACAACACCAGTAAAAACTAGTAACCCTACAACAGCAAGACTTGAACAACCAAATACAGATGAAGCAGAAGAAAATGACCTGGAAAAAAAAAAAACTTCAAGAGAGTGTTTGAAACTCTGAGATTCCATCTTACACCTGTGGGAATAGCCATGATCAGGAACACTGATGACAGTTTGTGCTGAGGAGGTTATGGGGTAGGGGAAGCACTCCTGCATTGCTGGTGGGATGCAGGCTGGTACAGCCCCTTTGGATGTCAGTATGGTGATTTTTTGGAAAATCGGGAGGCAGCCTTCCTCAAGACCCAGCAGTGCCACTTTTGGGCGTATACCCAAGGATGCTCAGGGACATGTGCTCAACTATGTTTACAGCAGCATTGTTTGTCATGACCAGCACCTGGAAACAACCTGGATGCCCCTCGATTGAAGGATGGATAATGTAGTGCATTTATACAATGGAGTACTACACAGCAGAGGAAAATGATGACATCTTGAAACCTGCAGGCAAATGGATGGATCTGGAGAGCATCGTGTTGAGTGAGGTGGCCCAGACCCAGAAAGACAATTATCACATGTACTCATTCATAAGTGGTTTGGGGGCATGGAGCGAAGAAAATCAGCCTACAGGTCAAAATCCCAGAGAAACTAGACAGCGATGGGGACCCTAGGAGAAACATGCATGGATCTAGTCTGCATGGGAAGTGGAAGGGGAAAGGATCTCCTGAGTGGGTTGGGAGCATGGGGACCATGGGAGAGGGTTGGGGGGAGGTGGGGGAGGGGAGCAGAGAGGGGTTTCTAGCTCAGTAAAATCAATTAAAAAAGAAAGGAGGAAGGGGAAAAAAGGAGAAGGAGGGAAAATGTTCCACAGCATAAACAAATGTAGCCCATCTTTAATTAATATTCTAAAACAAGAGAGAAAGAGAATGGGTCTGAAAAGTACTAAAAGAAATAATGGCTGAAAGTTTCTGAGTTAAAAAAGGGGGGCATAGACATACAGCCTTTAGAAGCTGGGTGAAGAGCTGGAGAGAAAGTGTTAATACCACTGGCTGAGAACAAGACCATTACCACAATTTTGAGCCTACTTAAAAGAGGCTTTAATGAAATACTGGCCAGGAGGATGGGCTCTGGCCAGGACCATCTGAGGATTCCTAGGAAATGGCCATGAGTCATGTTTTGCAGAGCCTTAAAGAGACAAAACCCACAATTAACCAAATTTCCCATCAGGTCGAATCAAGGGCAAACATACATCCTGACATATTTGCTGCCCACATACATGCGATCAAGCATAGCCGGTGCATGTGTGTCAAACAAACGTGTTTGCAGGAGTGAAAACGTGTAGCTTATTACCTCCTGCAAGTAAGAGCCTCCAGCATTCAGGAACTATCTGTCCTTGGCAAGGGAATTACAGGTTAGATGCATTTTTGATTCATGGCTCTCTTAGGGACAAAAATTAAAACTTAAATTGTAACTTTGACTCTCACAATAGCTTAGCAGTTAAGAGTAGGCATCACCCTTGCAGGTGACAGAAGTTCCCAGCATACACATCAGGCCACTCATAACTATAACTCTGGTTCCAGGGAATGTCATGCCTCTTCTTGCCTTCTCAGATACCCACACATAGGCACAAAACTCAGTCAGGGGCACACAGACAGAAATAAATCTTCTGTTTCTTTTTTGTTGTTGTTGTTTGAGATAGGATCTTTCTATGTAATCCTAGCTGTCCTGGAACTTGCAATGTAGACCAGGTTTTCCTGGAACTCATAGAGATACAACAGCCTCTGCCTCCCCAGTGCTGGGATTGAAAGCATGTGTCACTATGCCCGGGTCAAATTAAAAAAAAAATGAAGTTGAGCAAACTCTGAATATGATAAAATCAAGCCCCATAAATGCTATGCTGGATAGTTTTATGTCATCTTGACACAAATTAAAGTCATCTGAGAGGAGGGAACTTCAATTAAGAAAATGCCTTCATAAGATCATAAGATCAGGCTATAGGCAAGCCTGTAGGGTATTTTCTTAATTAGTGATTAATGGGGGAGGGCCCAGACCATTGTGGGTGTCACCATCCTTGGACTGGTAGTCCTGAGTTCTATAAGAAAGCAGGCTGAGCAAGCCATGGGGAGCGAGTTGGTGAGTAACACGACCCATGGCTTCTTCATCAGCTCCTGCCTTCAGGTTCCTGTCCTGTTTGAGTTCCTGTCCTGACCTCCTTGGGTGATGAACAATGATACAGAAGAGGAAGCCAAATAAACCTTTCCTCCCCAAACTGCTTTGGTCATGTTGTTTCATCTCAGCAGTAGAAATCCTAAGACAAATACACATCATAATTAAATATAAATACATGTCATAATCAAGCTTCTAAAATTAACAAAACAGAAACCTTAGAAACAGTCAGAGGAAAGTGACATCTTATCTTTGAGGAAAAACAGTAAGAATAAGAGTGGGTTTCTTGTTGAAAACCGTGAGGACTAGAACAAAACAGTACATTATTTTTTAAGTGGAAAGGGGGAGAAAGGAACGGGGAGAGAATGAGGGAGGGAGGAAAAGAGAGAGAAAGGAGGAAGGGAAAGAGACAGTAGCAAGGGAAAAAGGCTAGTGGAAGGAACAGAGAAAAGGAGGAAGGAAGGAAAACTGTTAACCCAGCATCCTATACTTAGCAAAGTATTCTTCAAGAATAGAAGATCCAGGCATGGTAGTCCATTTCCATAATCTCAGTACATAGGAGACTGAGGCACAGGGACTGCAAATTCAAGTCCAATCTGAATTATACAGCAAAATCATGGCTAAAAAGACAGAGGAGAATGGGAAGGCAGAAGAAGTCAAGACATTCTCAAATACAGGGAAACAAATAGAATGTTTCCCACCCTAAATGAATGATAGGAAGGAAGCAAGGGAGGGAGGGAGAAAGAGAGGGAGGAAGATAGGAAGGAAAGAAACCTTGAACCAGAGGAAAGGAAGAGAGAGGAGTTAATAAGCAAACTATGAAAAACTACAACAGATTTTACTTCTTTTTGGACCATGTCACATAAGCACATCAAAAGATTCTCAACAACATTAGTTTCTATGGAAATAAATGCAAATTTGAAATGAACTACCAAGCAGCTTAAATTTAAAAAACAACAGCACTCGAAATGCTTAAAAGGATGCAGGAGAAAAGAAGAGTAATGCATACAAAGCCACTGTATACAGAGATTTACAACAGCTTTAATCCCAGCAGCACTACGTTGGAAACAACTCAGATGGTCTTCAATCAATGGATGGCTAAGCATACTGTGATACCTACTCTAGAGCACTAACTAGTAATAAAGGGAATACGTGGCTAATATGTGTGATAGCTGCATGGATCTCCAGAGACTCTCTAAGTAAAAGTGGCCAGTCCCTCCAAATTGCATACTATTCAGTCCCTCTCTCTAAGTAACAAAAACACAAGCCAAAAACAGGTTCACAGTTGTTAGGGGTCAGCTACACTGCACTAACACTGAAGACAGGGAGTAGAAGGGAAGCAGATGTAAGTAGATAAAAGCGCAAAATGAAGACTCTTTGAGGTGATGGAACTATTTTGTTAACTTGATCCATAATGGTAATATCTGGTTGTCATGTGTAGTCTCTCTCTCTCTCTCTCTCTCTCTCTCTCTCTCTCTCTCTCTCTCTGTGTGTGTGTGTGTGTGTGTGTGTTGTGTGTGTGTGTGCGTGTAGCTAAGATGCACAAAACTCAAATAACTATTTCATTGATGATTTTTGCACCATTCATTTGAGTCCCTACAGCATACTAGGCCTTTGTGCACAATATTTTGCTGTGGGATAATGCTTTTGTACCCTGTAAAGATTCGTCACTTGTATTTGTTTAATAAAACGTTGATTGACCAATAGCCAATAGGCAGGTGACCAGACTAGGAGAATTCTGGGAAGAGGAAGGGCAGAGAGACAGTCACCAGCCAGACACAGAGGAAGCAAAATGAAAAAGGCTGCACTGAGTAAAGTACCAAGCCACGTGGCTAAACATAGACAAAAATTATGAGTTAATTTAAGTTGTAAGAGCTAGTTAATAATAATCCTGAGCTAACAGGCCTACCAGTTTATAATTAACATAAGCCTCTGTGTGTTTTGTTGGGACTAAATGGCTGCAGGACTAAGTAGAACAGAAACTTCCATCTACAGTATTTCAAGTCCCCACAACACTGGCAGGAATGATCGCATCCATCCCTCAGATGTGAAACTGAAACCAGCTGTATCCATTATTTTTCTATTGCTGTGATAAAACCTATCACCAAAGTAAACTTAGAAAGGAAAGATTTATCTGACTGATGGTTCTAGAGCGATAAAAGTCCATGAGGGGTAGCAGAGGCGTGGCAACACGCAGCAGGCACGTGACGGGGAAAAGAAACCAAGGGCTCACATCTTGAATTGTAAGCATGAAGCAGACAGAGCAAACTCGAAATGTTAAGGCTTTAATACTCAAAGCCCACTGCCAGTAACGTACTTCCTCCAATAAGGTTGCACTTCCTAAACCTCTCCAAACAGCACAAATGTCCAAGATCTGGGGACCTTCTTATTCAAGCCACCAAACTAGCTAAGACAGAGCTACTTTCCCAAGAGCCCACTGGAAACTCGATTGTTTTTCCTGAGTTCTCCCTCCCTGTCCTTTGTCACCCAGCTCTTCATTATTGCCTGACCTGCATCTTCGACATTGCCTGGGTTTCAATTTACTGTCCCTAATTGGAATCAAATATTTCTGACTCTGGAAATAAATACTGTTTAACAGTGGCTTGTGCACAGAATAAATGAATGCCTGTTGCTAAGGAGACATCAAGGAGGAGACGGAAGATCAGGAGGCAGATTCCAGCCTTGCTGACCCCAAGAATCACAGCAAGGGCTGAATCCCAGGGAGGGCTGAGTAGGTAGAGGGCCCAGAGAAGCACCAGAACCAAGGATGAGTACCTGCCTCCCCCAACCCCCAGCTCATTGCAGGCCCTCAGGCCAGGTGCACTATTCAGGGTAGCTAGCAGGACTCAGGTTATAACCATTGGCCACTATTGTGTTTGTTTTTTGTTTTTTGTTTTTCGAGACAGGGTTCCTCTGTAGCTTTGGTGCCTGTCCCGGAACTAGCTCTTGTAGACCAGGCTGGCCTCGAACTCCCAGAGATCCGCCTGCCTCTGCCTCCCGAGTGCTGGGATTAAAGGCGTGCGCCACCACCGCCCGGCCATTGGCCACTATTGTGGATTGAACAGTGTTGTCCAAAAACCCTAGCCACCTATACAGGATATGCAGTTCAGTCGATAGAATGATTACCCAGCATGCATGAAGCCGTGGGTTCAAGCCCCAGAACTTCATAAGACCAAGCAAGGCAGTGCACAGCTTTAATCCCAGCACTGGGAAGGTAAAAGCAGGATCAGAATCAGAAGTTCAGATCATTCCTGGCTGCAGAGTGCAATCAAGGTCAACCTGAGCTACCTGAAACCTTGTCTCCAAAATAAGTAAATAAACTATTCCATCAAGAAATTGCAAGGATGTGTGTGACCTTGTTAGGAAACAGAGCCCCAAGTATGATCTTATCTTGTGTGTGAAGTAACGGTTAAGATAAGATCATGTTTGCATCAACTACAAATCCAACAAATGTTCTCGTGAGGATGGAGACACACAGAAGGTCACGTGGAGACAGAGGCTGAAAAGTGCACGTGCATGTCAAAGACAGCAATGATCCCAGCAACCACAGGGGGAGCCAGGAGACCGGCATGGAACACTCTCCCTCTCCTTGAACCTCCAGAGGACCCCATCATGATTGTAGATGCCCCCGGTCTGCAGGAATGTGGGCGATCACACCTCAGTTGTGTTAAGGTGCCCGTTTGTAGTAAGTACACACATCAGTCCTGGGAAACAAAACCAGCAATGAACTTGAATTTTTAATCACACTGAAAAAGTCAACAAAATCTACTTGTGTGCCAGGTGAGGTCTCTGTGTTACCAGTCAGTCCAGTGGGGTCCAAAGGCACTTCTTGCCACATATTCTCATTCAGAACTATGATGGTGTCACTTCCCAACAACTTTCCACAACCTGGACCTCTCTTCTGAGCCCCAAACTGCACCTGCAAAGTCAGCTGTGAATCTTCACTGGCAAGACCTGCAGACTGCTGCTTTCCAATTCATGTTACCATGATCTTGAGCCACTAGTGTGGTTAAGTTTCCCAGCACAGATATCCAGAGCCAATTACAAAATAAGCCATTATATCTCCTGCTGATGGCTAAATTTAAGTTCCTTGAAATAGTCACAGCGGGAGCATTCATACCAATGAAATCTGCAAATCTACCAACCTGAGGCTCATGTTTTGGAGTCAGTGAACCAGCACACCCTACTCCAGCTTCTAGGTAGGAAAAGTCCCAGGGGTTTTGTTCACAGTCCCTTGGCACATACTGCACCAGCTTCCACATCCTCCATACTAACTCCACCTAGGCTAAATACCCTACCTGTCCCCTCCTCTCCCTCCATATTCCCAGACCCTGATTGGGGCTCATCTTTCTTGTATTTGAGTTTCTCTGCATAGTTCTAGCCTCACGCAAGAATGCTGTTAACATCTGAACATCTTTGTTTTGCATTTAGAGCACTGTTAGTCGGGCTCCTTTTCACTGAAAATGACAAGAACTCAGTTCACATGAGGAATTTCTTAAAAAGCAGAAAATACAGCTAGATCAGGGCTCTGGCTCATTGGTTCAGTCTCTCTTCCAGGTTTCATTTTCAGATGGGTTCTATTCCCTCTGGCTGCAGAATGGTCAAAAGTGTCCTGAATAACATCCTTCTACATATATACTGTATCACACAGTGGTATATAATTCATCTTAGTCTTCAGCCTTCCATGCATCTATGTGTTCTCCTTTGCAGTGCCTCTTAATAAGGAGGTAGAGTCTGCTGCCCTATACCTTGAATTTGAGTTCGGTCATATGACTTCCTTTGGCCAACAGGATGATCGTGATCACAGTTGTGATGCCAGAGAGCCTTGAGAAAGCAATGAGCACTTCCACTTGCTGCCTTGCAACTGTCCTGAGGACATGCCTGGGCTAGCCCACTGAAAATGTACTTGGCATGCTGCTCGTGTACCCCAGCCATCTCTGCCACAGCCAGCACTGATTAACAGATATGTAACTGGTGTTTAGCCATATGTGCAAACCCAAACAAGATCCGCTGAGTCCCAGACTTGAAAACTAGGTGACTTGCCAGGATTATGTGCCTCTAAAATGTGTATTTGCTTTTACTGTGTGCTTGTTGCATTACTGTGGTATTAACTAACTGATATACTTAGCTAATTCCTGGTAAAGAATATGAAGACAACAGTTACCTCTGTTTGTACCTTATGCCCAACTCCTGCACAAGGGATTCCAAAGCCTATTGAACCTTCTAGGTTCCAGGTATATGGGTCACCATGACTGGCAACCTAACAAAGACCACACAGAAGGGGAGGGCAGAGCTGTGTTCTCAGCTGTCATCCTCCCCTCCTTTATTCCCTGAACTCCTCTCCAGGCACTCTCTGGCTTCCCCTTTCTGAACCACTTGCCTTTCTCTAAATCCCTCATTTGTGTTTATATCTCTTTACATTGCTCACACTGTTCCTCCTACCTGGAGGACTTCTCTAAACTCCAGACCCAGAAGGAGAGAAGACAGAGTCAAGTCAGAAACCAAGGACAGAACACAGGGCACAGGGCTGGGCTACTTGGGGAGCCATCCCAGACATTCTCTAGACCACTAATTCATGTGACTGCCCAGAACTCAGGTTTGGAGAACTAACAAAATTTATGATCTTTAGACAACTCCAAAGACCTACAGATCATAGCAAGATGAGCTTGGGGAGGGAGCAGGTGGCAGGGGGACGGGCAAGCCAGAGATGGAGATAAGGGGACATCTAGTAAGGAATGGTGCTTCTGGGCCTCAAGCTTACATCGGATAAAGGCTTAGAGAGAGGATCAGAACCCAGTTGGCTGAAGGCAACGGGGAATTATGAGGACAGCAACAATGCTTGTCAAGCCCTTGGGGCACACAGAAACCTGAGCAAAGAGGTTATTCACTTTATTTGATTCTCACAACACTGGTGATTCAGTATTATATCACTTTTCCTGGGAAGACATAAAGAAATGTCTGTTCAGGGATAGGGAGAAGACCCAGTAGATAAAATTCTAGCCTTGTAAGTGTTAGGACCAGAATTGGGGTCCCCAGAAACCACATAAGAGCTGGACAAGTGTGGCAGCCATCTATAATCCCAGCACTTCAGAAGGCAGAAGCAAGAGATCCCCAGAGCAAGTTGGCTAGCCAGATTAGCCAAAGTTGGTGAATTCCAGGTAAGAAAGAGACCATGCCTCGGTAGATAAAGTGAGAGATCAAGGAAGACATCTGACATGAACTTCAGGCCTCCATGTATGCCTACATACATGTGCACCCATACACATGTAAGCACATGTATGAATATACACATGCATAATATATACACATACACATAAAAACAAAACCAGAAATGACTATTTGCCCCAGAAAAGGAATCAACAGACCAAAGAAAGGATTCAAGTCCAGCTTGACTGACCCAATGAACTTATTGGAGTTCCTTAGAGGATCAAGGGTGATTCATCAAAAGCTATACTACCAAGAATCCCCTGGACAACTTAAGCCAGCTACACCACCAAAGGGCCCCATCCTAGTCAATTGTTTGTTTCTTGTACAAGCTCAGGGACAAAAAGCCTAGCAAAGACCAGAGAAGGTTCGTGAGCCCCATGAGCTTTCTTCCCCCTCCACACACACTAAAGAATGTTAATAAGCACAATCTTGTGAGAGTGTCTTGCAGGTCACCCCAGCTCTGATTTAAGATAGAAACGGTCACATCCAACAGAAAGGACCAGGTACGCAACAGTCAGTTACAACTATCCTTCACAGATAGACAGAGTACGGCAAACATCAGTGGTCTCCCTATAGCAGGACAAGAATCCAAGTCCAAGCTCACAGAGTCTACCTTACTGCGCTTTCTGACTTAGAATGGAACTGAATTTACCAAACCCCCAGATTTTTAACTAACTCTACCAACCCCACCTCCTGATCCCACTTAGGTCTCTGCCTGCAGATGAGTGTTCTCGAGATGACAAATCTGATTTAATACACGGCCCCTCGAGGCCAACTGAGAGTCCCCTCCTCCAAGAAGTCTGCCAGCCTCCACAGTAAAAGTCCTCTTGTCTTCCCCATCTTCCTCAGGCACTTATTTCTGCCTCTCCTCAAATTTCTACGCCACCTGCTGGTTCCAGGGTGACATCTGTCCTAGCAAGGAGGACTGATAATCGCCTGGTTTGGAGTCCCCCCAATACCTGGCCCTAGCAGCATATGTTAAATTCTTTCTTGTTGAACTGAATGTGTGTAGGTATTCATCAACTGAATCCAGGAGGACAATCAAACCATGACCATATCAGTATGACATCATGTGAGTAGTTTCAAGAGCAAGACTACCATCATCCAGGGCTACAATTCACATGGCCCTACTCTGTGGCCCCAGATTGAGAATCACAGCCCCAGACTAAGGTTGGGCCCATTCTCTGGACCAGATACAAGAGGAACTGGGGGTGTGGCTTTACCACATCAGAGGGGGTCCACAGCCCAATTTCAGCAGGAAAAGCCTTAAGACTTGACCCACTATGCGGGGGCTATGCTCAGGGGTTACCTCTTTGAACTTGACTTTGCTCATGCCTCCAGCAAATTAGAGCTACAATTACACTGAGACTTAACGGGATTAGTCAAACCCACATCTCTGCATACACTTCACAGCTCCAGTCAGTCTGGAAGTTGACAGTAGGAGAATTGCTTCCCTAACCCTACAGGCCCCTCCCTCACAGAGGCGCTGACTGAACAGTGGATCCTGAGATATACTGGAATTTCAGAGAAGCAGCAAAAAAATTCAGTGAAAGTGTGCCCTGTGCCATATTTGGGGCATACTCAGACTAAATGTTTAATGGATCTTAGTTGCTATTTTATTTGATAAATATAGTCATGCTAACTTGGGCAAGATCTTAGGATGCTGAAGTCCAGCATCACTGAACTGCTTCCAGGGAGGGTCCTTACAGATGACAGAAGGGACACAAATCATCTGGGCTATGTGGGGTTCACAACTGAGTGCCCAACTCATGGCATAAAAGGTCTGTTCCATCACTTCAACGCTACTCACAAAAAAATATTTTTCAAGGGTATAACAGCTTGAATAAAGCCTATTAGTATACTTAAATTAATTCTGTATTCAGCATAATAACACGTTGCTCTTCCCAGGGGAAATATTTGGCCACTTACATCAATCTCCTGCTTGAACACTCCAGAGACCAACTGTGTGGCAGTTATTGATTTTTGATGAACGACAATGCTCTCTCTCTCTCTCTCTCTCTCTCTCTCTCTCTCTCTCTCTCCCCTTGGTGATCACTTCTTTGTTTTCAGTCCTTATTTAATTGTTCGACAATTTTTGATGTTTGAGTCTTTATCATTATTGTTGTTGTTATTATTATTATTTCCCAAAGATATGAATGTGGAGTGCTTATTCTCCAAAGGCTGTGAACAGAGCTTGTGGATCTGGTTTCCATGGCAACCCCACTTGATGCAGCAAAAGCTAGATTATCTCTAATCACAGACCTGAAGTTTAAATTGCACATTCTGAGCAAACAGTGCTCTGTTGACCTTTTATTGAAAAATGGAATACCAGGTGATTAACATAATGCATTATATGAAAAGGAGAACTGCGTGTTGGTGGGCACTGTGTACAGCTAATTAGCTGCACTGCTAGCTCTTAACATCTGCTTACCAGGATGGAGAGCTTGGGAAATTAAGATTTACTATCTACCATTTTCAAATTCAGTAAAATCTACAGCAATAATTGCACGGAACAGTTTGTGAATACAATGCATGTCTGTTTCCCTTCCTCATCCAATCAAGTCTTCTAGCAAGGGATCAAGGAAGGGGAGGCAAATTTTACCCATTGTGCGTACCAAAGTAATAATTATCCCCTCCAATAGCCATTCTGAGCAATCTCGGCTTTTTCATCCCCTCACATGTAATTCCTGGGAGGCCTGGGGTCTGTAACCCAATCTTGAGTGGTACCAGATAATGTGATCCTGGCTGATTAACCAGAGGTAAAATCTAGGAGCCAAGTTCTTGTCAACTACCAAATGAAGTGATAGAAAGTCCAGGATTAAAGACATGGTAGTGCATGCCTTTAATATCAGTACTCAGGAGGCAAAGGCAGGGGGCTCTCTGTGAGTGTGAGACCAGACTGGTCTCCAAAGTGAGTTCCAAGACAGTCAGGGCTACACAGAAACCCTGTCTGAAAAAGAAAAGAGAAGAAAAGGGAGGGAAAGGAAGAGGAGGGGGAAAGGAAGGAAAGATGAAGGAAGAGGAGGAGGAATAAAGGGGGTGGGAGAGGAAAGGAGAGGAGAGGAGGGGAGGGGAGGGGAGGGGAGGGGATGGGGAGAGGAGAGGAGAGGAGAGGAGAGGAGAGGAGAGGAGAGGAGAGGAGAGGAGAGGAGAGGAAAAAGAAAGTCTGGGCTACAAAATAAGTAAGCCACCCAAGCTTTGTTCTTAACCTCCTCATGGTCTTGACCAAATCCCTCAGCCACTCCCAGACCTTGTTTGTTTATCTGCATTATGAAATTTGAATAACAATATATGTTTCATAGGATTAATATCAGCGCAAAAGGAGGTGTTCCCAAGAGCCAGGAAGCCAACCCACAGTGACCTGCCTTCACTGTTCAAAGATTAGAACCTGTTGGATTCCCATGAGGTCCCCTGAACAAGACTTCACCAAACAGGACTTTAGAGTGCTATGTAGAACACAGAATCCGCTATTTCCTTGACTGTCAGCTTCACAGGAAAACAACACACTGAATGCCATGTCAGGCAGCCAGATGGGGCACTAGTGCTCTCGGCTCTGCAACTTTTGCACATCATCTATCTCTGAACCATAAAATACATAATACTGTATCCTTAGAACAACCAAGGTCAAGGCAATTATCCACCAAGAGGTGGTTACTGGAACACCCTGGAGTCTGTCAAAACATTCATGGTGTCACAATGCCTTCTAATGGATTGTTCACTTGATTGATCACTGTGTTCTCTACCACCTTACTGGTATATAGGACCGATGAGATCACATCTCACTGATTCTCAGCCACCGCCTTCAGTATCTTTCTTATCCTATGAACCACTTCCTGGATGCTCCTGGATGCTTCAGGTGCAAAAGATCACCTCCTCCACTCTGGCCTCCCCACTGCTACCCACAATCTTCTGATGGACTAGCTTTACCTGACCCTTGCAAGGACCCTATGTGCCCGAAACTACCTGGACCACAAGACCTACTAGGCTTCAGATAGCCTAGCTTCCCTGGCTCTGGCCGTATTCCAGCCTATAATAATAATGAGATTATCTCAACCAGCATTCCATGCTGGCCCCAGGCAGCTGCCTGAGGCCCAACTCTTACTGGCAGCTACTGTTTGTTTCCTGCTTGTAAAGGGCTCACACCTGCCCTTGAAGCTGAGAATGAGAAGGCAGACAACAGAGTCTATCCTGCCAGACCCTTTCTCTGCCTCAGCAGGCACACTTCCCACAAATCTTGTTCTTCCCCCCCTCCCACCCAACAGAAAACATCCTTCGTGCACACATTTTAAAACTCTCCTTCCTAATGACCTGAAAGCTAGACAGCCCCCAGGCTATCAGTCTACGTGATATTATTATCCCTGTTTCTCAGAGGAGACACCAGGCTCAGGAGGTCACCTGACTGGCTCAAGGTCCTACCAAGTTAATAAAGAATTATCCAAGGCCTGAACCTACCTGGACTCACCCCAACCCAACTTCGATTTTCTCTTCACACCCTGGGTTGAAACACAGTAAGAGCTGATGTGCTTGAAGCCAATGAGTTCAAAATATGTACAAACTCCCAATTTACCAGGCTGCCAAGCACAGTTACTTCTTTACAGCCTGGTTTACTGTAAAAGCCTGGGGACTTATTTGGTGTGACAACTGATTACCCTTTGGAACCTAGATGCAAAGAGGACCCAACTCTGCAAACAGTGCCACTTCCAGGGCAGTCACAGGACAAAGAGTGCCTGACAGAAATTTTTCAGACATCAAGCTGGGACAGTACTGGGGTCAGAGACCCTGCTCCTAACCCAACTCCATGCAGATTACCATGCCACCCACTTGTCTCAAAAGAGACATCTGAGTCCTCCCAGCATATCAGAGGCTGCTAACCACAGCCACCTGCCAGCTCCTGCGGATGAATGACAATGCACAGCTCTAAGAAGAAGGCACAACTGGCTTTGACCCAGTTTCCTCAAGTGCACACCAGATGTGCACAGCCTGAGCCCAAATCGGCTGCAACCAAAACTGAACTGAGGTAGGGGACAGTTGGGAATTCATTACTGGTGACCTCCTAGACAGAGGCAACAAATAAACCAGAGGGGCCCATGACAAAGTGACAGGCTGATATGCTATGCTGCAACCCAGGGTGTGTCCCCCTTTTGTGCAAGTTAGGCCAGGGGCTCTATCATCTGTTAGTCTGGTTTGATAAGCTCGTGTGCCTGGGGTCTCTGACATGGTCTGGTAGGTATAATCTGAACTCCTGATTTAATTTGGTAAGTTCACAGATGGTGATTTTTTTTTTTCAAAGAAGTCATCTGTCAATCTGTGCTTGTGGTTATCTTGGCCAGGGGGTGACTGTTATTGGCACAAATCAGACGCTTCATTCTGCTCTGTTAGCATTTGTACTCAGAACGGAGCAGCTCAGGGTAAGCTGATGCTCCATACAAACTGGAGTAACTCAAAGCAAAAGTGGGCGATCCCAGCACTGGGGATGGAGAAACATGCAAATCCCCTAGCCTCACTGGCTGGCCAGCTTAGCTGAATCAGTGAGATCCTGCCTCAAAGAGACAGGTGGGGCTGGGCGTGGTGATGAACACCTTTAATCTCAGCATTTGAGATATAGAGGCAGGAGGATTTCTAGGAGCTGGAGGCTAATCAGGACAGCCAGGACTAAGTAGAGAGATTCTCTCAAAACAAACAAACAAAAGCCAGTGGGCAATATTTGAAATTCACCTTTGCCTCCCTGTGAATCTCAATCAATCAATCAATCTTTCTCTCTCTCTTTCTCTCTCTCTCTCTCTCTCTCTCTCTCTCTCTCTCTCTCTCTCTCTCTCTCACACACACACACACACACACACACACACACANTCTCTCTCTCTCTCTCTCTCTCTCTCTCTCTCTCTCTCTCTCTCTCTCTCTCTCACACACACACACACACACACACACACACACACACACACTAAACCACAGTGATTTTGAACAATATACTAGTCACTTAGAGGAATTTCCAAAAGTGTGTCCAGCTTCAGAAATTTGGATGAGGATAATAATAAAAATGTCATTCCATCTACTGAGAACTCAAGAACAATGGCACTGGGTTTTTGATCCTACTGCACATACTGGCTTTGTGGAAACCTAGGCAGTTTGGATGCTCACCTTACTAGACCTTGGACTTCCCATAGGGCAGGGAACCTTGATTGCTCTTTGGGCTGACGAGGGAGGAGGACTTGACATGGGGAGGGGGAGGGAAATGGGAGGCGGTGACGGGGAGGAGGCAGAAATCTTTAATAAAGAAAGAAAGAAAGAAAGAAAAAAGAAAAATAATGTCATTCCATGGGGGTAGGGTTCCATGGTCAAATAGTCATCGAAACTGGGTTAAGTGGAGTTATGTGGGCTTCTATTTTGCAGGACTAGCCAATGTTCCCTAGAGGAGACAAAGGAGCACGAATCCCACATCCATGTGACCACAGAACCCTCTTCTCAAAGCTTCTGGTGACTTCTTGTTACTGTGAATATAGTTTAGAAAGTCCTGCAAGTGAGGGTACAGCAGCAAAGGAGGAAAGAACCCTGCCTTATGGTACGTGTTTGTTTCCCTGCAGGATCAGCTCCAAACACTTGAGATTGATAAGGTGATTCATGGTCCATGTGTGGATAGTGTTCCCATCAATGAGCACCTTCCACCAGGCTCCGCGGTGCCATTACACAGAGAGAACTCTATACTGGAACTTTTGCACTATAAACCCAGCCCTTTTCCCAAGAGGAAACTTGGAGATCTTGGCACGACTGTCAGCTAATGAGATCCCAGCTCCGCACCACGAATGACGTCCATGCTGGATCTCCCAATCATACTTCAAAATTGCTGAGCCATCAACAAATTTATAAGCATGTATCTTGTTAACAAGATGAAGAAGAGCGTCCCCTCACTCAGCAGAATGAGAAGGCCAGTTTTGGGTAACAGAACTGCCTGGTCCTTAGTAGGTCAAGAATGTCTGACCATCATTAATGAAGGATTACCTATGTATTGGGAGCCTCTGGAAATTCTTGGCATGCATGGCCTCCCTGAGATCTCACAATATCCTAGGGGATGGCACTGTTACTGAACCCAACTTAAATATTAGAAAATACGAGCAAAGGGGGAGAGAAAGGGAACGAGGGAGGAAGGAAGGAAAAAGAGGAGAAACAAGGAAGGTGGCAGAGGGAGGGGAGGAGAGGAAGGAAGGTAGGGAGGAATAAGGAAGGGGGAAGAGAGGAAGGAAAGAAGGGTTAACCATAATGCCTGAGACCACAGGGCCAGGATGCCAGGTCTGTCCTGGACTGCTTTTGTGAACCCAGCACGGCTGTGCCTTTGTTCCTCGGGGGCTCCCCCTGTGCCACAGAAGCATCTGCCAGGAGCCAGGGATACTATTGAGAGCCTATCGTAGCCTGTCCCCTAGGTGCAGAGGTCGGGGCCAGTCACACAGACTGGACTTGCACAGAACTAAGAGTTCAGAGGAAGGACTCAGCGGAGTGTGTGGTAGAAAGTCCTTCCATCTTGGCTTTGGGTAAGTTTCTCCCAGGAACTGCTGGGATGGAAGAAAGTCAGCTGTTCCGGGGACAGGGACAGTTTGAAGCGGAAGATGGGGGGAGTGGCTCCAAGACATTAAAAAAAAAAAAAGAGTCCAATCTATATTCAAAGTGGAGTGCTGACTGGAAAATTCCATTCACATAAAATTCTAGAAACCACACAAAAATAAACTCTCTTAAGCTGCCTTTGTTGGGTATTTTGTTACAGCAACAAGAAAAGTAACTAATAAAGCCCTCATACTCTATGAGGCTGTTAAAACTGAGCGTGGCAAAGGCTGGTGTAGCTGAATCAACAGAGGGGAGGGGGAGGGAACTGGAAGCAGAGGAAGGCCAGCCACTTTTGGCACTAAAGAATCTGGCACCCTTTGCTCTGGCTTATGGCCAGCAGCTGTTCCTAGAAATGCCAAATCAAGTACCACAAGCTGGTTGGCTTCAGAAACAGAAATAAATCTTCTCCCTTCATCATACAGAAGTCCCAAACCAAGGTGTCGGTGAGTTAGTTCTCTCTGAGATTGTGGTAGACCTCATTCCTAGCTGCTGGTGGATGCTGGCAATCTGTGGTTCTTGTGCCACGGTGTAAAGAAGTATCCCCTAATTTCTGCCTGTGTCTTCTCCATCCAGAATGGCCTCATTTCAACTACTTCTACAATGACCCTGTCTCCAGGTAAAGTTACACTGAGGTGCTAGCATGCAGGTCTGATTCTCAGAATGTGATGTGGAATGAGGAACACATCAACCCTTTAGGGTTTGGATCTTGAATTTTCCCCCGAAGTTCATATGTTGAAGGCCTGGTCCCAATCTAATGGTAGTGCTGTATGACAATAAAACCTTTTTGAAGTGGGGCCACAGAAGAGACTAGGGAACAGATTCTGCCCTATAGCTTCTGGGAGGAGTCAGCCCCATTCACACTTTGGCTTTAGCCCAGGAAGAGTCACTAATTTATGGAACTGAGAAATTGTAGATTTGAGTCCGCCACTTTGTTTATGGTAGTTTGTGTAGTAAGAGAAAAAAGTGAAAGCAGGCTAGATATATACTTCACCCCTCAGAAGGTATGGGCTCAGGCAGTATCTGAGGAGAGGACATGAGAGCTGTTGCTATAGGTTTGTCACTGGGACACGAGTTTGGGGACTCCAGATTAGCAATGAAGCTGCATTGTTAGGTCACATCACTCATCCTTCCTTCCTCCTACCTTCCTCTAGAGACCATGATACCTAGGACACAGGGTTCTTCAAGAAGAGCTGGGAGGCCAGGCGTGGTGGCGCACACCTTTAATCCCAGCATTTGGGAGGCAGAGGGGGGGGGGGGGATATCACTGAGTTCAAGGTCAGCCGGATCTACAGAGTGAGTTTCAGAACAGCCAGGACGACACAGAGAAACCCTGTCTCAAAAAAGAGGGGGGGGGGGGATGAGGACCCTGAACACCTCTGGGCCCAGAGCTGTTGCTATAGGTTTGTCACTGGGGCACGAGTTTGGGGACTCCAGATTAGCAATGAAGCTGCATTGTTAGAACCAGCAGGAGCCTGACTTCACAACTAACTCCTGGCATTGCTAATTTAAAAACCTGAAGGAAAAAGACTTTTTCTAGGGTTCCAGGAAGTCAGAGGCTGGAGACAACATGGGAACCAATGTATCCAGGGCCAGGCAGGTCAACACAATTACGCTCAAAGAGAGTCTCAGCTTTGTAGTTCACCAAGCTTCCCTATAAGTGACAAAATATTTGACAGAAGTAACTGAAGGGAGGAGAGGTGTGTCTTGACTCGTGTCCATAGCCCATCTTGGCAAAGAAAGCAGGGTAACTGGGAGTGGTTCCATCCATGGTGGCAGGAACCTATAGGACTGCTTCTTACATCAGAGTGGCTCAGGAAGCAGAGGCAGGGACCCAAAGCAGACTAGGATTATAATATTCAAGGCTTGCCCCAAAGGGACAATGTCGACCACCTAGGCTCCTTATCCCAAAGGTTCTACTTCTCAAACCAGTGTCACCAGCTGGGGACTACGTGATCAAATACATGAACCTCTTAGGGGCAGCTCTCATTTAGCCGGTAACCTCACCTAAGCTCAGCTTTCGGACCACACAAGAACTATCCCCTGCACTCACACCTTGTGGAGGCCCAGCTCAGAGCTTCAAGCCTACTGGCAACCCACCACTCAACAACTCACCCCAAGAAAACTGCACCTGGACTCAACAGTGAGGCAATGACTAAGACTACCAACTTGGCTCCTCTTAGTTCACAGGGTGGGCTGAATTCTTCCTTATCCTCAAGCCAGGGGGGAACAGCAGGCCCAAATGGAGCCATGCCTGCCCAGCCATTTGCACAGGCAGAGCACCCAGGAAAGATGAAGCAAAAAAGCAGTTTCACACAGAACCTGAGACCCAAATTCCTGGACAGAAGTTCTTTCAGGTCTCAGAAAACAAATGCATTTTCCAAATGCGTTTTCAAATTTCCTAACGCATTTTTCCAACTGCATCTATCAGTAAAGATCCTTCCTCTTTAGTGGAATGATATGACCACATGTCCTGTGTTCAACTGGAAGGGCACAGAGGCAATCACACAATGAATCAACTTTTGGCCACAACATCACTCAAGGGAAGGGAACAGTTTTAGCAAAACATTAAAGGGTTTTAAATGCAGCCTCATCACTAGCACCAGAAACCAAAGTACAACAGGAATGAATCCCAGACAATCAGTCCAGTTGCTCTTCATGCAAAGACCCTGAAGCACACAAAGCATCACTGAAGGATGATTTTGCTTCCTTTCTTCCAAGCACGTAGGATGTTTTCCTCACTTTAAAGACACCCTCATTGTGCATCAAGAGATGCGATGTTAATGCCCAACCAAAATCCAATAATATTCCAGACACACAGTCCGTAAAACACATTCCAACAGCAACTGTGACTAGAAACTAACACAGCAACAAGTGCAGATTACATCCCCAAGCTTACCACTCAGCAGCATTTACGAGACAATCTGTCACGCTTCTGAGCAAAATGGAAACCAAGCTCTTTTACTAGTTTGTTCCAGGCTGTGGGTGTAGCTCAGCTATTAGAGTGCTTGCCTAGAATGAATGACTGTTTCAGGAACTCTTTCCCTGGGGAGACATACACAAACATCTATCCCATCTTTACAGGAGTGTTCCAAACCAAAGGACAATTGTACCAAAGTCCAGCTCTGAGAACCAATGGGTTTATTGGGCATGCTTATGAAATATAAGTGAGGGTCACTTACAGAAGTCTGAAAGATGAAGGAGGACCAGAAGCTCAGCATCATCCTTGGCTATAGAGCAAGAATGAGGCCAGCCTAGGCTGCATGGTACCCTGTCTCAAAACAAAACATAAGCATTCTCTTCTCTTACCAGCCCACTTACGTAGAATGCTCCAAAAGACTGTTTTGTTCATAGTGAAATCTAAACCTCTTAGAAGATAAATTACACCTGAGAAGTTGCCTTGGAGTTTGCTGATGAGCCTATCCCTAAAAGCAACCCACAATATGTTCACACAAAAGTGATGAAATAGGCTCTTCCTAAAACCATGTCCCCCTGGGAGTCTGCATTACTAAAATCATCATAAAGGACTTTGATATGGTTTGAGTTTGAAATGGACCCCCAGGTTATGTGTAGAAGCCTGAGTCCCCAGATGGTGGCACTACACTGGCAAGTTCTGGAAGCTTTGGGAGGTGCAGCCTGGCTGGAAGAAATGGGTCACTGGGGGGAAATCCTTGGGGGTCGTCCATAGCCACCACCTGTCTCAAGATGACTCTTGTCCACCACTGAGTAAGAACTTCCCTACCATCTGCCCCTGTCATTATGATGACATTCTTCCAAGTACACCTTGTCAGTCACAAGGAAAACAACCAATACAGTGTGCGTCAGTATGTGTGCATGCATGTGTGTGTGTCAGTGTGTGTGCATGCGTGTGTATGTGTCAGTGTGTGTGTGTGCGCATGTGTATGTGTGTGTCAGTGTGTGTGTGTCAGTGTGTGTGTGCACGCACTATGAACTGAATCCAGGGCTTCAGATAGGCTGAGCATGCTGTCTATCGCTGAGCTATACCCCCAGGCCCACAGTGGAATAAAGACACCAGAACAAAAAGAACGAAAAACAGCTGGAACAATGTTTTGGAAGCTGGTAAGAATGAAAACCCCTGGTAAGAAGCTGTGTCTGCAGAGCCTGGCTGACTGATTAGAACTGCAGGTCTGTGGGGAGGTTGGAAGGTTGTATGATTACAGGCATGTGCTACTATATCCTGTTTATGTGATGCTGGAGACAGAACCTGGGGACTCAGGCACGCTAGACAAACATTCTGACAACCGAGTCACATCCCCAGACCCTCAACATCTATCTTTAAACAAATTTCTGATTTTTTTTTATTTTTAAGCATAAATCCTGGGAAGTTAAATGGATGCTTCCAGGAAGTGAGGAGGAAGTGTCTCTTTGTGGCCTAGGCTTAGGCAAATATTTCATGCTGAAGACACTGATGCTCCAGTACCTTCCCAGCTTATGTCTCCTTCCGGTTCAGCTTCAGTGGAACTTGAAGATCTGCAGAACAGACACCAGGGGGCACCCTTCAGTTAGTGTGTCAGCTCCCAGGCTGCGGCAACTTCAGGCAAAGGGGCCCAATTACCCAGAGAGGTCAGCAATGAGAAGCAAAGGTCAAAGGCACTGTACTACCAGTCTGGTTGCCAAGGGATACCCAGGCTTTGCTAGTACTAACATTTCCACCTGCGCATGGAGAGCCCCCACCTCCAACTACTGATGCTCCAAGTGAGGCATAGGTCAGTAAATCACCCTAGATCCTGAGCCTGCAGTACTGCACCTTTCTATGGGCATTTCCTCTTCTCTCAGTTTCGGATGGCCACAGAAGCATCACAGACTGTTGCAGATTTAAGTATTGACCTGGGAAGAAAACAGTGTACTCTTCTAGGGAGAAACAAGGCATAGCCCATCAAGTGGAACCCTGGCTACGTGGTGGGGATGGGAGTGGGAGGCGTGTGCCTTAGCTGACCCTGGCAGGTACAAGTGTAGAAGCTGGGATCACTACCTACCCCGTGTTACTCTGAAGACACGTGCCAGGCAGACCTCTATAGGAACCTCAGAAACTCTACTTCATCTTATAAAGCAGGGCAGGTACTTTGCAAGCTTGTGCAAAGGTTCCTATTTGGTTTCTGGAAGGGGCAAGAAGAAAGTCCAGGACCTTAGAGAGAAAACACAGGCTAAAAGAGGTGTTGCTCCAGCTACAGCCTTTTCCCCAACCTGCTGATGCTTCTGGATGACTCAGCTTTCTCATATCAGACTGGAGACAAGGGCTTTTCTCAGAGCCTAGGTCTTGGCAAAGAACAAGCTGAAAACACCACGGCAATTCTGCTATCTCTGCCCCAGGAGAGTATCTGAGCTGGGACTCTAAGTAGCCATGGAACTGGCTACCTAGCCTCAGAATAAACCTGCCGAAGTCTGGGCTCTGAAGTTCATTCATGACTAGGAACATTTGCCAATGACATAAGCCCTGCATCCAGGCAGCACTGCCAGCAAACAGCCAAAACCTGGCACATTATTTCCCTTCTCCTGGCTCTAACTATGGCCCAGATAGGAAAAAGACACTGAGCCAGTGAGACGGCTCGGTGGGCAAATGCATTTGCTGTGCAAATCTAACGACCTGAGCTTGATCCCTGGGACCCACAACGAAAGGAGAAAACCAACTCTTGAAAGAGGTCCTCTGGTCACATGTATGCTGGGGCATGCATACAGACACATATTCTCTCTCTCTTTCATTAAATATTTTTTTAAAAAAAAAAGCGTATTGGGACTGGAGTGATGGTTCAGCTGTCAAGAGCACTTACTGCTTTTGCAGAGGACCAAGTTCATCTCCTAACACCAACATGGAGGCAAAGAACCATCCCTAACTCACCTGATGCCCTCTCCTGACACTGCACGCTTGTGGTGCAGACATCCATTCAGGCAGAAACATATAAAACATATAAAAATAAATAATGTTTTCAAAGAGGACAGCATTCCCAGTGTGGAGATACACTACACCTTTAATTCCAACACTGAGGAGGCAGAATCAGGCAAACCCCTTTGAGATCCAGGGCAGCCAGGACTACACAGAGAAATCCTGTCTTAAAATGCACAATGTCTGTGCATCAAAAGATGACATCAACAGAGCAAAATGTCAACACATGTAATAGAGAAAAAGTATTTGCCAACTATATATCAAACAAATATACATCTGAATTATCTAGGAAACTCCTAAAATTCAACAAACCCTTGATTCAAAATGGACAAAGGACTTGAATAGACATTTATTCCATGAAGCTTAAATGAGCCTCCCTAGTAGACAGTGTCCACACCTGCTATCAAGGTCACCTATGGGAAATCATTAGCATTGGACTATGCCCACACCTGCTATCAGGGTCACCTATAGAAAATCATTAGTGTATCCTATGTGATGCCATGATTGGGGGAGGACTCTAGACAGTTTACATCTGGTTTCTCCTGCACTTCATCCCACATCCTTTTGTCTTTGCTATTCTTCTTTGTATACTTTTGCTATAATAAATCCAAGGCATGGATGTAACCTATGTTGAGTCCTATGAGTCCTTGCAGTAAATCTGAAAGGGTATTTTACAAACATCATACCCATTCACCACCACACACACACACACACACACACACATCAAACACAGTGCCCCCATCATGGTCCACTCCATTCTGAGAACGATCTTCTCACAGTATGAGCCCAAAGTTTTATCCCGGAGCCAGTTCCAGATGACAAGCACAGGAAGCACCCAGAAAGCTTTCTAATCCTGTGGTCTCTCCAGGCTCGCCGACACCTTGTATCAGTGGGGCAGGGGTCAGCTCAGGCTGCAAAACTGTTAATTGATCCCTCTGAGGGCTTAGGTGCTTAGTCAGGCTTGGTACATCAAGTTAAAACAAGACTTCTTACTCCTTGAACGAGGACTGCTTGGCACCAGTTTAGACAATGATCTGAGGAGCTCTTTCCCATGTCTTCTTCCCAGACCCCTGTCCTTCCACCACCAAGGAAAGGACATGGTCTACATTCGAGGTCCTCAGTGTTTTGGTAGTTATGGGTCCCTTCAAGAATCTGATGGAAGTAATGCATGCTCTCCCTAGAGCACACACACATACACATACATACGCACATACACACACATACACACACACATACACACACACCACACACATACACACACATACACATATACACACACACATACACACACATACACACATCACACACATATACACACACCACACACATACACACACATACACACACATGCACGCACATACATGCACACATATACACACACCACACACGTTTTACCTATCACCTAGGTGACTTCACTATCCCCACATGCAGATCCCGTGTGTGACTCAGCAATCAGGACCTCCAGTTCTTACACTGTATCAACAGCCCGACTGGGCCACGAGATGAGCTCCACCACCTCAATCCCTCCACCTCGTGAGTCTTGTTTGCACCAGTCTCTTAATATCTGTAAAATTACAAACACCAAGACTAATTTTCTCTCTGCAGCACTACAGACAGAGATAGAGGGCTGCATCAAGTACAGTTATTAAATTTCCATATTTAGATGTGCAAAACCAAGCTCCTCTTGGGTCCTTAAAAGCCATTTAGTTCCCAATAATTAGATCAGCAGTTGTGGCCATAATTCTTCACATTTTCACTGAAGATTGTTGAACAATCCTAGGAACAATCTCCTTCAGTTTGGGGATAACTTTTTGCAAAGTATTGTTTGTAATTTTACTGTACTAATGCTTGTGAATCTTGTCTGTCTGTCAGTTCTTTATTACTTAATAAATATATTAGCTCCTTTTGTGTTGCTGTGTCCAAACAATACGACATGATCAACTTAAGACAGGAGGGGCTTACTTGGATTCACCATTTCAGTTCATCACTGTAGGGATAGCATGATGGAGCAACTCATTCCATGGTACCCTCACAGCATGGAGGGCCAAACAGAGAAGATAAGAACCAGACTACTCTAGGGGCTGTGAAACATACGGGAAGTAGACCAGTAGGGCCAGCCTACCAGCTGGGGACAAAGCATTCAAAACGTGAGCCTAAGGAAGATGTTTCACACCCAAATTGTAGTGTTGACTCTTGCATTGGGATAGTAAGCGATCCATTTTGATAAGTACTCCATGTACGGTTGAAAAATATGCAGTTAAATGGCAACCACCATAAGGCTTCTCTACATAACCACCTAACTGAGCCTTTACCCACTATGCAATCTCGCTGGCCCCTCTTTTCTGTATATTTTATAAAAAGCTTTATATCCTTGGTGCCTTGGAACATTTTTTCCTGAATCTCATCAGTTTTGAAAGCATTGTCTACATGTATTCACCCATGTCCTCCAAGGATGGGCCTGCTGAGCTCATCAGTGCTGTGCCCATGGGTCACACAACATCGTGTCTATGGGGAAGGGGTAGCAGCCAGCAGCATCTGAGGCATGTCTTTCTGAGAACATTTGCTGCCTGCAGCTTCAAGTCTTAGGCCCGCATTCTGGGCACCACACAAGGTGTTGTTACAGCTTTATTCAAGTCATCATCAAGACACATTCCTGTTAGAAATACATTTCCCCCATCAGAAACCAGTGCTGCACTCTGTCTCTAATAAAAATAACTAATAAAATGCAATCTTTTGATCTGTGTATATTCAAATGAAAATAAACATATGCAATTTAAATTTTTTTTATAAAGAAACCAGATAAAATGCTTTTTATAAATGTGTTAAAATGAGAGTTGATAGGCTTCTAGAAAGCAGCAGCCTCTTCTGCTTAAAGGAGTTCAGCCAGGTGTGGTGACTTTAATCTCAGCATTCAGGAGGCCGAGGCAGACAATCTCTATGAGGTTGAGACCAGCCTGGTCTACAGAGTGAGTTCAGGCTAGACAGAGCTACATAGTGAGCGCCTGTCTCGAACAAACAAAACACTGCAGCTGGAGCCATCTGTTCAAGGTAGCAGCAACTCCCCACATTCTGTTGCCTCCTTCTCAGTCTCCCCCTAGATAGCCATACCCCTAGAAAAGTGGCCACTGCTGGGCTTGTCTGAGTAGCTCCCAACATGGAGAGAGTGCTGGGGAGTGTGGCAATTTGTAGATGTGATTATCTGGATTGCCATTTTCTTTTAGTCTTTTTCTAGAAATGAAAGCCTTCTACTGGTCAAATTCAAATCTCTGCAACTGGGTTCTCATTCCTTCATGTGAAGCCAAGCTGAAAAGGAAACCCCTCAGCACAGCCAACTCTGTGTGCTCTACTGACTACAAGGTCTATGCATACTGGGTAAGTGTGTGTGCACAGCCCAGCCCTTTGGGTGTCCTCTGACCCTGGGATTCTCAGTGCCCTCTTTGTTCCTACACTCCATTCTGCAGCCTCAGACTGCAGAATTCCTTTGTTCCAAGATACTCAAAAGCCAGAGTGGGTACCAAGAGTCCCTCCTGCCAAAGGTCCCACCCAACAAGGAGCATCAGCTCCACCTGTGACAACCAGGTAACAAGGGCAAAGTCCCTGAGGACTAAGAAAAGAAAGTGACCAATTCTATTATGTATATGAGAAAAGGGGGAGTTTCTGGGATCATTTAAGATGAGATTTAAAAGGCAGCAAGGAAGCTGGGCACTGGTGGTGCACACCTTTAATCCCAGCATTTGGGAGGCAGAGGCAGGCATTTGGAGCATTTGGGAGTTTGAAGCCAACTTGGTCTACAGAGCAAGTTCCAAAATATAGCCAGGGCTATACAGAGAAATGCTGTTTCGAAAAACCAAATAAAAATAAGTAAAAGACAACAAGGAGGAAGAGAAGAATATTTGTAGTAACTGAAACAGCTTGTGTGAAGGCAAAAAGCTGAGAATGTGCACAGTGGACAGAGGGTAGGGGCAGATGCAACACCCTTTTAATATCCAACCACTATCATGGTCCCAGCAGGAACAGAAAAGGACCCAGGAATCCACTGGAACTGAAGCTGACTCCAAAGAGTGTCAATCCTGCCTTAAGATTCAGAACCTCAAGATTCCAAAGCTCCAAGACAGGTTCATCAGGAAGGAACAGACATACCCTAAAATTCGAGGCTGCCTGGGGAGGCTGCACCTACAGACTACAGCCCACCCTGTGCACACACGTCTGTGCAGCTCAGCTGAGCCCCTGGCCAAACAGCTAAAAATAGGCTCAGGGTAGATTTCTAGACAAGACTATGACGCAGTCAAACCCAAAAGATTCAAAGATTGGCATGCTAGTGAAAACAAAAATATCAGCTGGCTTCTCTGGCTTGCACAGCACTATGCTCCATCAGCAAGAGATTTTTTTCCACTGAGCACCAGCCAGTCCTGTCAAGAAAGATGGGGCACTGGCCAGCACCCCTTAAATAAACTATGGCTCGTCTTTACAGCAACAGAAGAATGTAGAGATCTGGAAAGATTCGAAGACATGTAACAAAATCAGGCAAATTGTAGTATATACGGGCATCTCAGCTACAGTAAACTGAAGGAAAAAAAGTGTGTGCATATGTGTCTTAGGGTTTCTATTGCTGTAAAGAGACACCATGATCATGGCAACTCTTATTTTTTATTGATTTTTATTGAGCTCTACATTTTTTCTCATCTCCCCTCCCTGCCTCTCCCCTCCCCTTCAGATCTCCCCCAAAAGTCCCCATGCTCCCAATTTACTCAGGAGATCTTGTTTTTTTCTACTTCCCATGTAGATTAGATCTATGTATGTCTCTCTTAGTGTCCTCATTGTTATCTAAGTTCTCTGGGATTGTGATTTGTGGGCTGGTTTTCTTTGCTTTTTGTTTAAAAACCACTTATGAATGAGTACATGTGATAATTGTCTTTCTGTGTCTGGGTTACCTCACTCAAAATGATGTTTTCTATCTCCATTCATTTGCCTGCAAATTTTAAGATGTCGTTATTTTTTTCTACTGTGTAGTACTCCATTGTGGAAATGTACCACATTTTCCTTATCAATTCTTCAGTCAAGGGGTATTTAGGCTGCTTCCAGGTTCTGGCTATGACAAACAATGCTGCTATGAACATAGCTGAGCACATATCCTTGTGGCATGATTGAGCATCCTTTGGATATATACCAAAAAGTGGTATTGCTGGGTCTTGAGGAAGGTTGTTTCCTAATTTTCTGAGAAACCGGACCATGGCAACTCTTATAAACAAACAAACAAACAAATAAATAAATAAATAAATACCATTTTAATTAGGGTGACTTACATTTTCAGAGGTTCAGTTCATTGTCATCACAGGGGGACATGTCGGCATGCAGACAGACATATGCTGGAGAAGGAGCCAGGAGTCCTGTATCTTTGATCCGCAGGCAACAGAAAGTGAACTGAGGTACTGGGTGTGGCTCGAGCATCTGTGAGACATCAAAGCTCCCTCACACACTTCCTCCAACAAGGCCATACTATTCCAACAAAGCCACATCTCCTAATAGTGCTGGTCCCTATGAGCTCATGGGGATCAATTACACTCAAACTACCACAGTGTGCACCTGTGTGAGTATATAAACATTTGCAAACCTCCGTGCTGGTTGGGTAGCTCGTAAACAAAACATCTACCTTGCTTGCTGCAGGCAGGCTATTGAAACTAAGGAGCTCCCGCCAGCTAGGTTGCCCTCGGGATTCAGCCCCAGCGCCCGCCCCAAGGGAGAAGGGAGGCAGAAGTGGGGAGGGTTCTGGATGCAAGCTGGGTGGGATAGGAAGAGAGAGGCAGTATGCTGGGAGTATAGGCCCAGCAGGAAGCCCAGGAAGTATAGGGAGGATGAGGAACGTCTGAGTTCCCTGTCGCGGGCTGCTGCCGCGGGTCCGAATCTGCAAACCTCCAACCATGCAGTAGTGTTAACCCACTGAAAGCGAGGTCAGCTAACTTAAAAAATTGGAATATACTAATAATTTCTGGGATTTATGTAGCATTTTTAAATGGTGAGATAACATACATGAACTCAATCACTAACAAACATGAATGGGGTGACTGCTGTAGACTTGGTTCCATCTCCAACTGAGAAGATGACCTCACCAATAAAGTCCTTGCCCTTCAGATCTCTGTGAGTTCCAGGCCAGCCTGGTCTACAATGTGAGACCCTGTAGATAGATAGATAGATAGATAGATAGATAGATAGATAGATAGATAGATAGATAGATGGATGGATGGATGGATGGATGGATGGATGGATGGATGGATGGACGGACGGACAGACAGAGAGATACAGTTCCTGCCCTTGTGGTATTTGCCTCTTAGGAGTTGCCACTGGGGAGGGAATGACAAAGACAGGCAAGATCAGAAGAAAAATATTAATGCTATCTGTATTTTTAATTTTTAATAATATGAGGGAAACTACTATTTGAATAATTTAAAGTTTTTTTTAGAGTTTTCATTAAAAAGTAACTTTGGGGCTGGTGAGATGAGTTAAGAGAATATACTGCTCTAACAGAGGACCTTGGTTTCCAGTCCCCATGCTGTGTGGCTTACAGTCACCTATAACTCCAGCTCCTGGGCATCTGATGCCTCTGGCCTCCATGGGCACATTCATACATATGAGCACATGAAAATACACACTTAAAAATAAAATAAATCTTTTTTAAAAAAAAAAAAGATACCGTTCCTCTGGAGTATTGACTCTCCTACCAAACCACTGTTTATTTTTAATAGTTTTACATACATAAGTGCAAAGAGTTAGAAGAACGGAGCTTGACTGTTTCCACAGAATGACAGCTGTTTAAGAATGGGCAGGTTTCCCCTGATTTATATCCTGTGTGCACATGAACATAATCCCATCCCATAAACAAGCACAATCTTTATGTTTTATGTATCAACACAAGAGACCAAATTAAATTCTTTAAAAAAAATACAGACAGACACCGTGGAGAGGATCCTCACGACTGTACCAAATGGTAAGAACTGCAGCTGCTTTAGAGATCAGTACTCATCTAGGGGTGACTTCACCTCCAAGGGACAAGCAGCAAATGCTGGGGGGAAGGAATCAGCCACTCCTGATGAACAACAGCCCAGGAATGCTGTTAGAGTCTACAATGAGGAGGACCGTCAGACTAAAAAACAAACAAGAACTGCCCACCCAAAACACCCAAGTCCTGAGATAGGAGAAAGCCTGTTACAGATAAAGAAACCACCTGCCAAGGTTGTCCAGATAGCATAGGATGGTCATCACACTTGCAAGTACATTACCTTCCATGGCAAAGGGGAAGAAGTCAAGCTGGAAATGGGCTTAAGGTTCCTTGTCCATTAGACCTAAAGTAGGCAGATAAGACTGGATTAGCCAGTAGATCCAGTGTGATCACTAGGGTCCTTATGAATAAGGAGGGTCTATGCCACAATACCACTGAGGATGGTCAAGACTGACTGCTGACTTCCAAGGTGAGAGGATTTGTTAACCCCAAAACCTAGCTCTTAACCATTAAACTAGAAGAGGGGAGAATCCAACCCAGGGAGAATCACTGGTAATATGTTAGAATTATACAATAGTACAGATTTATACTGTGAGCTTTTGCTATGCCAGCAAACATTATTTTTAAAAAAAACTAATTTACATCAATTATGCAATAGTTCATGATCCCTTAGCCAAGCTGCCTCTTTTGTTTATTCAATTGTTTTCAATTCTATAGCATCACAAACAATCCTGCAATAACTGTTTTTGCTGGAATTTTTAATGTATCTTGGGTTACAGTTGTGGCTATAATGACATTTAGGTCAACAATGGATCCATTTACAACAGTAGTCTCCTAAGATGATGTTGTCTAGTGATATTGTAGTTGTCAGTTTGTATACTATGATCTCACAACAATGAAATCATCTGACATCCCATTTCTCAAATCAACTACAATTGTTTAAAAAAAATAACCTAGGCTAGACAGGCTGCTGAGCAGTTGAGAGCTCATGCTACTCTTGCAGAGTGCTTGAGTTCAGATACCAGAACCCATGTCAGGTAGGTCACTGCCTGCAGTACAGCTCCAGGGGATCTGACACCCTCTTCCGACTTCCAAAGGCACCTGTGCTTACATGGTAAATACACACACACACACACACCACACACACACACTCAAATAAAAACTTTCTAATAATTTAAATAAAAATATAAAAGCATAACTATCTCCTAGGAGTCAGATAAGTGCTCCAATAGAAAAATGAAAGTACTTTTTGAGAGGACATGTGTGTGTGGTATGCATGCATGAGTGTATGTATGTTCCTATGTGTGAAGGGGCGCCTATAGGAGTGTGTAGCACTTACCTACGGAGGCTAGAAGCTGCCGGTGAGCTGCCAATTGCTCTCCATAGTAGGGTCTCTCACTTGAACCTAGAGCTCACTGATTCAACTAATCTCGCTATCCAGCTTGCCCTAGGAATCCTGTCTCTGGCTTCTACATATTGGGATTACAGGCATGTCATCTTCCTACCTGACACTTACATGGGTGTTGGGAAATCCCAATTGTGGTCCTTTAAGCTTGCATGAGTGTTTTACCAGCTGAACCAACTCCCTAACTCTGAACTCTTCTTCTTGTTTGTTTGTTTTTTGTTTGTTTTTGTTTTGAGACAGAATTTCTCTATATAACAGTCCTAGCTGTCCTGGAACTAGCTCTTGTAGACCAGACTGGCCTCAAACTCACAGAGATCCTCCTGCCTGTGTCTCCTGAGTGCTGGGATTAAAGGTGTGCACCACCACTGCCTGGTAAACCTGGGTGGGCTCTTAATAGATACTTCAAGTGGCTTTCCAAGAGGCAAGCACAGAAAAGAATCTGCTTTATCAGCTTTTAACAACTGGAGGGGACCTAGGAGCTAGGCATAGTGATCAATACCTGTAATCCCAGTCTTTGGGAGGAAGAGGCAAGATGATAAAGTTCAAAGTCACCCTCCATTACATAGCAAACTCCAACTACCCAGACTACATGTGATCTTGTCCAAAGAATCATTTGAAAGATAAAAAAATAATACTTATTAGGACTGAACAGATGGCTCAGAAGCTAAAACAAAGTTAGCTGAGCAATTATGAGGACCAGAGCTCAGATCCCAGCACCCATGTAACTTGCCCAAGACAGGGTCTCACTATGTATCCATGGCTCACTAGAATTCACTGTGTAGACCAGCAGACTGACCTCAAATTCACAGAGATCTGCCTGCCTCTGCCTCCCAAACTGCTAGGATTAAAGGTGTACACCACATGCTTGGCAATCAACACCTTCTTCTAGCCTCCACACAGGCACCCAAATCAATATACAAAAATAAAGTGAATCTTTTAAAGCAGCGTTAGTGTGCAGTTCTTTGATTAGTAAAAAGATTAAACATTGGGGCTGGAGAGATGGCTCAGTGGTTAAGAGCACCACCTGCTCTCCCAAAGGACCTGAGTTCAATTCCCAGCAACCACATGGTGGCTCACAACCATCTGTAATGAGATCTGGTGCCCTCTTCTGGCCTGCAGGCAGAGCACTGAGAATACTGTATACATAATCAATAAATAAATCTTAAAAAAAAATTAAACATTTTCCACATGTGTATATCTTTATTCATCTACAAACTGAATAACCCCATGTTCTCATTGATTTCAATAGATATATTTTAGAAAATACATTTGGGAAGAAATATTTTTCTAAGTATTTGGTTTTGTTGCCTTTTAAAATTTTGGTGTTGTTAATGTTTTACTGCTTTTCTTTGTTATCAAACCTTTTGATTTTTCCACTGCTATTTTATTCATGGTCTAATTCAGAGGTTCTCAAACTTCCTAATGCTGTGACCCTTTAACAGAGTTCTTTATGTTTTGGTGATTCCCCAATCACAAAATTATTTTTGTTGCTACTTCATAACTGTAATTTTGCTATTGTTATATTGTAATGTAAATATTTTTGGAGATAGAGATTTGGCAAAGGGGTTGAGACCCAGGGGTTAAGAATCGATGTTCTAAATGGTTTAGAAGAAACACCCCCACACACATCCCAGTTCAAAGAAAGAATAAGGATTTGCATGCGCTTCTTCTCAAACAATTTAATTTCTCTTAGTTTTCTGTTTCATTTGTTTGTTTGTTTTTCGAGACAGGCTTTCTCTGTAGCTTTGGAGCCTGTCCTGGAATTAGCTCTTTTGAACCAAACTGGCCTCAAACTCACAGAGACCTGCCAACCTCTACCTTCTGAGTCCTGGGATTAAAGGCATGCGCCACCATCGCAAGGCTAAACAGTTTAATTTCTTAAACATAACTCTTTAATTAACAACTTCATTCTAGCCATGAAATGTTAACCATGAAAGCAAAGTTCTGCAGCTTTTTGTTCATTTTTGAGACAGGGTCTCTACACAGGTAGTTTCAACTTGTGGGCCAAACCCCTTTGGGGATTGAACGACTCTTTCACAAGGGCCACCTGAGGCCATTGGAAAACACAAATATTTACATTATGACTCATAACAGTAACAAAAAATATAATTCTGAAGTAGCAATGAAAATAATTTAGTGTTTTGGGGTCACTACAACATGAGGTTGCAGCATTAGGAAGGTTGAGAACCACTGCTCAAAATACCCCTGGCTGTTATGGAACTCACTATGTAGACCATACTGGACTGAACTCTCAAAGATCTACCTGGTTCTGCAGTGATTAAAGTCGTGGGCCACCACTCCCAGTTAAAGTTTGGCAACTTTTAAATGCTGTAAACAGGTGGAAATGTTCAATTACAATCCAAGAGAGATCTACACAAAAGGGAGTCTGAACACTGACCCTACAGAGGGTGAAGGGGTCACTATGGGGTCCTCAAGCAGCGTCTCCTCTCCATCAGCTCACACTTCAGTCTTCTCTCCTCAACATCTGGGTACATGATGATCTGAACTCAGGTCCTTTGGAAAAGCAGTTCCCCGCCCATCTCATTTTAAGTGATGGGATCTCACTACATACTCCCAGAGTCGCCCCAAACTCCTAGTTTCATAGGTCATCCCTGCCTCAGCCTCCTAAGTAGCTGAGACTATAGGTCTACACCCCATGCCCAGCAAAAATTTTTATTAAAGTTTCAAAAGATTATCATAAAAATAAAAAAGTTAGGCATAGCCAGAGGGTGGTGGCACACACCTTTAATCCCAGCACTCAGGAGGCAAAACCAGGAGGATCTCTGAGTTTGAGACCAGCCTGGTCTACACAGTGAGTGGCAGGACAGCCAGGGCTACACAGAGGAAACGCTACCTCAGAAAAACAAAACAAAACAAACAAAACAAAAAGCCAAGCATGGTAACACCTTGATAATCCCAAGATTACAAGAACTAAAAGCAGAGGAATCTGATGCTAAATATCACCCTCAGCTATACACCCAACCTGAACAACAGGAGATCCTGTCTTAAAACGAGGAAAGGAAGGAATGAAGCAGCCAACCAACCATTGCCTTCAATCTCTCCCAGTCCCATGCCATCTCCAGGCTCCCAAAGGAGCACTGTCCTACACCTTACTGTCTTTCACCCATTCTGTGTTTATGTGATGTATATACAGAGGCCAGAGGACAACCGTGGGTGTTTTCCCTCAAGACAGGGTATCTCATTAGACTGAAGCTTGCCGATTCAGCTAGACTGGCTAGCCAAAGAGACTACAAGCATGTGCCACCATGCTCAGAGCTGCTGTTTTGTTTTTGTTGTGTTGTGTGTATGTGTGTGTGTGTTATGTGAGTTCTGAGGATGGAACTCCAGTCCTTGTACTCTGAAAGTGCCCTATTGTTCTGCTGACCGAGTTATCTCCTCAACCACGCACCCCTTTATTCTCTCGAGTTGTATCACATGTGTTTGCCATTAAGTAGCACTTTGTTTTGTGTTTTAGTGTTAAAATGAAATTTTTCCCTGAGTGTAGTGACACACATCTTTAATCCCAATACTTGAGAGACAGAGGCAAACACATTCATCTGTGTTCTAGGCTAGCCTGGTGTACATAGCAAGTCCCAGGCCCACCAGGGCTACATAGTGAGACTCCGTCTTAAAAGAAAGAAAAAAAGGCAGGGAGGTAGTGGCCCATGCCTTTAATCTCGCACTTGAGTGTAGCATGATTACTAAAAATTCAGAGCCAGATATTGGGGTCAACCTGAAGATCAGAAAAGCAAAACAGACAGCCACTGGTTCTTATTAATCATGTTACATTTGAGAGGAAGAGGCAGGTGGATCTCTGAGTTGGAGGCCAGCCTGGTCTACAGAGTGAGTTCCAGGACAGTCAGAGCTGCACAAGGAAACCCTGTCTTGTAAAACAAAACAATACAAAACAAACCAAAAAAAAAAAAAAAAAAAAAAAAGAAAGGAAGGAACGATTTCATAGACCAATTATATTGAGTAGTGTATTTAAGCAGAACCAAAGGTGATTCTGAGACCATCCACCAACTTCAGTCAACTCTTACCAAGAGAACAGAGCTGAGATAAAGAAAACAAACTGGCTGTGACTCTTCAACCTGTCAATTGGTTACAAATTAACTAGTTGTTTACAACTTAGTTGATTGGCCACTAGGGCTCCTGAAACCACCCAAAACCCTATTACTGACATTAAACTTCTTTATTGGTTTGTTATGCTGGACCCAGAACAGATATCAAGAACAAATCAAAGGTACAGAATGTGTCAAATGGGGGAACACGAGTCAAATAATCCCAAGATAACGCTGAATAGAGTATTCTAAGGTTTTTCTTTATTAAAGGGGAACTCACGGATCATGGGAAGAAAACAGGAATGGGGTCCCACATCCAGTGTAGCTCGCAAGTAGAAGAGAGGGAGCTGGGCGGGACCACGGCTTCTGGGTACCCTAAGTCACGCCCCAACCTGGTCCAGCCTCTTAAAGGCCATTAGCTAAAGGAGGTTCCCCACCAGCCCCCTAAAATTAATAGTTAACATCTTGGCAAAATGGAAACGCCACGCAATTCACTCTTCTCTAATGGCATTTCCACATTTGCCCTTACGCTCCTGGTGCCACGTTTTCTCGTGTCGCTATAATTGACTCATTAATACTGCTCAACAGGACCCACTGAATAAACGTCTGAGTTTATTTATCCATTCTACTGCTGATGAACATTTGAGATGTTTCCTGTCTGGAGCAATTAAGAATAATGCTGCTGTGGACAATGGTAACAACCTTCTTGGGGTAGGATGTGTATCTCCATAAAATTTACCCATCGTAAGTAGTCTATAAATTCATAACAGTTGTGCAAACCTCACCACCACTGAGTCTGGGAACACTCACCGCTCGCAGGTCCTTCATGTCTGTTTGCAGTCAACCCCACCCGCCATAGACCACCTAGAAATTCCACATAAGCAGACTCTGACAATAAGCAGTATTTGCATCTAGTTCCTTTCCCAGTGCATCAGTGCGGAACAGTGTTCCATTCTGTGCCAATGCCAAGGTAAAAACTTGGTTGGATTTCAGGTTTCGGCCGAGAGATGCTGAGAATGTGTGTGTGCAAAGCTTTGTGGGGACCCGTATTTTCTTTTCTCTGGGAGTAGAATTAGCGGGACAGAGAGTAATTTCTGGTTTTTTTGTTGTTGTTGTTTTAATTTGAGATACACTGTATCCCAGGCTGGCCTCAAATCTATGGTTCTTCTGCCTCAGCCTCCCCAGTGCTGGGACTACAGATGTATATACCATATATACAGTCTGGTATACTGTATTTTTTTTCTCATTTTTGATGCACTGGAGATGGAACCCTGAGCTCTACTTGATCACAAAGTGCTCTACTACTGAACTATACCCACAGCTGGTGTCTAACATTTTTAAAAACAATGTAACTGGCAGGTAGTTCTTCAGTTACTATTCTGCACACTGCTCATACCAAAGGGCACTAAATAAACTTGTTTTCCAAAGTGACTCAGCCATTTAGCATTCACCACTTATGTCAGAGGAGGAGTAAAGATGGGGGGGTAGATGGTCCCTTTACGGGGTGCATGAAGAGGGTAGTGAGGCTGGATGTGCGGAATTCTAAATGAAGTTGGGCATACTCAGGGATACTAGGGTTTAGAGAAACACCACCACACCCAGTTGTAGGATGCTGGACTTGTTTTTAACCTACCCAAACCCAATGTTCATGTCTGTGAAATAGGTACCAGGCATGGCTGCTAGAAAAGGAATTCAGAACTGTTTTGAGTTCAAACTAGGCACTACCAGAGTTTGGAACCCTCAACCTCCCATTACCATTACTATAAACCCCATAGACCAGGGATTCAGTTTTTCAACCTGTTTACTTTGTGCATAGTCTGCTTTAAACACAACTGGGAACTCCAGATACCTAAAAACAAAAAGCAAAAACAAAAAAAAAATATGTAACTAAGAGAAATGCCCACTCACTTAACCCAAATCCTCATCAATGGACAAACATCCAGACTGCATTTACACAGATCTGCTTTTGGGGGCTGGAGGACCTCTCTAACACAGATTAGGATATTCCCGCGTTTTCTCTGTCCCCACCTGCCACAATGTGTTACTGCCTGGCTCCACACCCTTAGTTAAATCCCTTAAGTTCCCAGAAACACTTCGAACACTTAAAGGGGCAAAAGGGACACAGGTAAAAGAACCTTTGGAGCAAGAAAGACACAGGTGCAAGGCTCAGACCTGGCATTTATCAGGTAAATCTGAGCACAAGGGAAACTAAAGCCCCTGGGCTCCATGGGAGACGGTATCCAAGGCAGGGAGTGAGAGAAGAGATGCCCTGATCTGATTCTCCTGATTCTCTTCCAGCCCTTGTTCACATACACAGAATCCTGACATAGTGCAAGGCAAGGTGACCCACACCCTTAATCCCAGCACTCAGGTGCTAGAGGCAGGAGGATCCTGACTTAGAGGACCAGCCTTGGCTACATATACATCAAGTTCCAGGCCAACCTGAGCTGCATAGTTAGACCTTAACTCAAACAGGGAAAAAGAAAGAGAGGGAGGGAGGCAGAGAGGGAGCAGAGAAGGGGGGACTCTGACAGAGATGTCACCTCTGTCTGACCAGAACAAAGCATCCTTTTAGACAAGTGACAAATAAATTTTCATGGGACCACAAAATTCCAGTGGAGAAGTAAAGCCAGCTGCAAGTAAGAGGATCTGACTCCAAGCACCCCAACCACAAAGACATTTAATTATGTCATGTAACAAGTCACCAACAAAAATGTAACCACAGCTTTTTAAAATAAGCATTTCCAGTAACCCACCACGGTGTCAGCTTTATCCTGAAGCCTCATTACCTCCAGCTCCATAACCTGAGTCGAGGAAGGGATTTCCTGGTACATACCGAGTTTTTGGATTTTGTTATATGAAAATTTGTTTTGAGACTTTCATATGTGAGTGCTGTATTTATATCATTTCCTCCCTTCCTGTCCTCCCTCCAGCTTCTGTGTCCCTTTTTATCCTTGTTCTTTTTTGTTTCTTTTTAAATCAGGTCTCATTATGTAGACCATACTGGCCTTGAACTCAGAGATCCACCTGTCTCTGACTCCAAAGTGTTGCTTCTATGTGTCTTAGAACTGACACTAGGGACCAGACAAGCTATTGGGTTCTTGCTTGGAGACGACTTCTTCTCTCAGCAACCATTACTTATCTGTAGTTCTTCCTCTAGGGATGAGAACTTGTGAAATTTTCCCCATTCACATTGGCATTTCAACTGCTGTTGTCATTTTTTCAGGTCTTATTTAAGCAACCACACTGCTAAGATTTCATGGACACAGCAGACATCCTGGTCCTCTTATAATCTTTCTGCCCTCTCTTCTGCGAGGTTCTCTGGACCTTAGTTTTAAGGGTTTTGTCTTAAGTATGGAGAAAACTCCTTCCTAAGAACCCTCTTACAGATATCTGCTTACATCTCAAGTTCAAGGGCTACGGCTAGATCACCAGCCTTCTCACTCAGTGGGGGAGCCATAAAAGTGAGATATCTCTGCTTGCCTTAGACCTATCCTAAGTTCCAAGGTGAGAGTGGGACACAGAATTAGGAAAGCAGGGCAGGGTGGCTGTCATTTTCCCTGAGGAGTCCCTTCAAGGCTCTCAGGAAGGGACTGGGGCCCAGAGACCCTAAGTCCCTCATTCAAAGCCCCACCAGAGCCTAGTAAAGTCACTTCACCCAGGGTGTCTCTGCCATGTCCAGCTCTATGACTTCACAGGGCATGAGCATTAAACAAAAGTTGGCCAGAGGTATGGTATGGCTAAGGTCAAGGTCCTTCAAACAGATCCTCCTGTGCCTCTCACTGGGCCTGCCTACAAAGCCCACAGTAGGAAAGAGCACTTTGAGGTATTCACCAGAGCCTGGCAAGCAGGCTGGTGAGAACCCACTGCCCAACAAGCTGTATCTCTAGCTTTCTGGTACCTGGCCAAACTGCCTCATTACCCAGAGGTGAAGTCTGGAGAGGTCATGCTTCAATCCACCCACAGTCTGTGCGCAGCTCAGTTCTGCTACCAACAAAGGAAACAGCCAGGCTAGGAGTGTGTGGAGAAAGAAACACAGCACAAACAGCACCCCCACGCCCACCCTGCCCACCACAGCCTCTGTCCAGCCAGTCAAGCCCACTTCAAAAGGGAGCTGAGACGAGGTCCATGTCCACCTGCCTTCTTTCCTCAATGGATGAGAATATTTTATTAAAATAAAAATTTCAACTGGTTATTTCTGTCTGCTGCATTCAGACTCTTGGAGAGTGAACGGGTAGTTTAACTTCATGGGATGTACTGGAATATGTCTGTTGCCAGTTCCAGAGAGAGAGAGAGAGAGAGAGAGAGAGAGAGAGAGAGAGCGAGCACACTGGAGAATTCATGGCCAGGCTAAGGCCCACATTCAGTGACAAAAAGTAAATGTTTATTTAGCCCAAACCTGGAGCAGCCACCCACTCTAGAGGTTCCAAAGTCACTGTTAGCAAAACCTCCCTTTGTATGGAAGCCATGTGTGCACCTAAGGACATTTAAAAGCCTTCATGATCTTATTTTCTTTTTTTTTTAATTTTTTTATGGTTTATTTAGCTTTTTTATTTTCTGTGCATTGGTGTGAAGGTATCAGATCCCCTGGAACTGGATTTTCAGACAGTTGTGAGCTGCCATGTGGGCGCTGGGATTTGAACTCGGGTCCTCGGGAAGAGCAGTCAGTGCTCTTAACCGCTAAGCCATCTCTCCAGCCCCATTTTTTTTTAAGTTTTTTTTTTAAATATTTATCATGATCTTATTTTCAAACTCTCTTTCTGAGTCAAACATCTAAACACTCGAGAGTGAGTGAGAGTGGCCGTGGGAAGCAGCAACTCATGTGGTTGTGCCCCAGGATACACACGCTCATTTTACACCCTTCCAGGACCTCTTTCTACCAGCACCTGTGCCTTCAGGCTGCAGGAACTACCCAAGGCATGTAAACATTTTATCCTTGGGCTGTCAAGATGGTTCAGCAGGACAAAGCACTCGCCTTGCAAGCCTGACAGTCAAGGTTCAACCCACACAAAGGTGAAGAAACCCCACTCCTGAAAGTTGTCCTCTGACTTTTCATGCTCATACTGCGGTGTGTCACCTGCGCTCTCTCTCTCTCTCTCTCTCTCTCTCTCTCTCTCTCTCTCTCACACACACACACACACACACACACACACACAAGTGAAGAGCAGACTGGACACACAAAAACACAATAAACTCGTTTTGTTCTCACTCAACCACAGGGACTAAGAAACATGTGGAGGAAGACAAAGGGCCTGTCTCTTGTTTGCCTTTCCGGCTCTAGCCTGACCCGAAGGAAGCTGACCAGGTTTAAACTTTGCTTGCTGAAGTGTTTCTCTCAGAATAGGGCTAAGAGGAGTCTTCAGAGCTTGAAATCTGCATACATTGAAAGTACGCAGACAGCGTACACACATGTACAGAGTGGAATTTTCCATTTACAGAACCCTAATCTTCATACCCCTCTGGGGGCCACCGTGCTTGTGGTAAGAGCTCCAGTTCCGTGTCAGCAAACCTGCCAGGCTTCTGTGAGAGACCCACAGCGCTCGAGTTCTTCTGTTTGTTTTTGGTGGGAGAGAGGGAGGAAATAAAGGTGACTTTGAGCCTGAGTGCCAACACAAACTTTAAAAAGGAACCACATTGCCAAGTGCCAAGTATTCCCGCATGGCTTTAGGTCTCTCCCAAACACTGGCAGCTAGGGTATGAGAAAGAACATGAAATACATATCTTCAAGGCCTAACTGGACAGTTGGTCAGAACAGATGTCACTTTCTTTCTTTCTTTTTTGTTTTATTTTTGTTTTGTTTTTCAAGACAAGGTTTCTCTTCCTGTGTAACAGCTCTGGCTGTCCTGGAACTCGCTTTGTAGCCTAGACTGGCCTGGGACCCACAGAAATCTGCCTGCTCTGCCTCCCAAGGACTAAGATTAAAGGAATGCACCACCACTGCCCAGCTCAGGTGTCCCTTTCTTGCTTCAGGCCTGATCCTGTTCCTCCAGTGTGATTTGTATAGCTCCTTGCAGGCAGGGCCTCAAACAAAGACAAATCCGTCATTCCAACTTATTTCTTTCCAGCTACCCACTGATGATAACACCAACCTAGCCTGAAATATCTTCTGTGCCATGGTATTTGGGGAGGTCACTTGACCAGGAGTAATGAGGCCAGAGTCCTAATTGTGGCTGTCACATAGTCACTGTTTGACCTTCAGGAACTCCATCTCTTCTTGGGGGTCTCATTTTTGTCACCCATAAAGAAAAGATGATCCCAAAGATTCTTCTCATGGCTGATCTGTTTCACCATTCACACATTCATTCTAACATTAACCCAAACCAGAACCAAGTTCTGAGCATCCTGTGCTAGGCACGGCAAGTCATGTGACTGTGGCTTGTCACCTAAAGCAAGCTGATAGCATTAGGGATCCTATCTCCTCGCTTCCACGGGCACTGTATGGTGCAAAGTGGGGAAAACAAAACCAGCTCTCCTATCTATCTGCCCAGCCAACAAAGGTGTTTTTCTGTCCCTCATCCTAGGTCACGTCACATTTTCGAAGTTTCAAGTTATTTTTTGAAGTTGTTGGTGTTTGCATTTTAAGTTGCCTCTTTCCCTCCTAATAAGTCCTTTATTCTCCAGGGTTTTGCAAAAAAAAAAAAAAAAAAAAAAAAAAAAAAAAAAAAAAAAAGTTACTCGTTTCAAAGCATCGGACACGCTGTTTTTCAAGTTGCACAGACTCTAGATTTCAATATAGGACCCCAGAAGATGAGCTTCAAGCAAACAGGCCCATAGAAAGAATTTCTGGCTCAGTCCTCAATACCATCTAAGTAAATATCTTACTGCCCCCAGTTTCTGAACACCTGTTGAACCTGCTATGATTCTCTACCATTTACTTCCGTGAGCTTCCTCCCTGAGCCTCAAAGTTTGTGGGAGGATTCACCCTGTGGAAAGAGCTCCGAAGCATTGTGCCAGCGGAAGTCACTGGGTCTCTAGTTGGGCTTTGATGGGAGATGGCGCCTAGCTCTGCCTCTCACAGCTTTTCTTGCTGATGACGTTGAAAGGCAAGGGGAAATGGTGGTCTCAGACCTTAACTCTCCCCCCCACCCCCACCCCCGGTCCAGCCAACGCTGCAGGTGGATACTTGTATCCCAGTGGCTCCATCGCGATCTGAGTCCACGGCATCTCACTACCCCGCAGAGAGAAAAGCAAGTGTGGCAGTCCCCACACTGGGGCGAAGGCTAGTCCCAGCCACCGCCCCTCCCGGCCCTCTCTGCAAAGCCTCCACCCCCCACCCCAACACACACACACCCGCCGCCCGCCTCCTCCCTGGCTACCACCAATCAGCATCCCGAGCGGCGCTCGCAGAGTCAGGTCGACAGCCATTGAGCGCCAGGGCCCGAGGCGGCGCCTCACCCGCCCCCTCGCAGGATGCCAGGCGCCCCGCAGCTGGCGAGGTGGGCGCAGTGCGAGGGGCGCAGGAGGCGCGCGGGGCTGGAGAGGAGCGCGCACCCGCCTCCGCTCCGCCTCCGTCCGGGGGCGCGGGCGCGGTGGCCCCGGCGGAGGATCGCAGGGGGCAGGGCCGAGACAGAGAGGAGGGGCACCGAGGGAAGCGGGAGCGATAAAAGGAGGCAAGGCTGCCCCACCCCGAGGCAGGCCGGTGGGCAGGCTCTTGCGTCCCTTCCGTCCGGCCTGTGCCGGCGGCGGGGAGGCGCGCGGCCCGCTGCCGGTCCATGGAGGCTTTCCCTTGGGCGCCACGCTCGCCCCGCCGCGCCCGCGCCCCCGCGCCTATGGCGCTCGTGCCCAGCGCCCGCTACATGAGCACCCCGGGCCCGGTGCACCCGCAGCCCTTCAGCTCCTGGAACGACTACCTGGGGCTCGCCACGCTCATCACCAGGGCTGGAGACCGCAGCACCCCGCCCTCCTCGTCCCACTGCTCCTCGCACGAAGGGTCCGGGCCCTTGGCGGCGGGGCCCACGCTTGAGCCGCCCGACGACGAGGAGGACGACGATGGCGATGAGCCAGGGGCCCGGGACCGCTACCTGGGCGGCGCGCTGGAACTGCGCGCGCTAGAGCTGTGCGCCGGCACTGCCGAAGCCGGGCTGCTGGAGGAGCGCTTCGCCGAGCTAAACCCGTTCGCAGGGCGCGCTGCCGCGGTGCTGCTGAGCTGCGCGCCCGCCGCCTCCGCCGCCCCCACGACCGAGGTGACGCCGCGAGAGGTGCCGGGCCCTGCGTGGGCTGCCGAGCCTCGTCTGCACGCGGCCTCCGGGGCGGCCGCCGCACGTCTGCTGAAACCGGAGCTGCAGGTGTGTGTGTTCTGCCGGAACAACAAGGAGGCGGTGGCGCTCTACACCACACACATCCTCAAGGGCCCCGACGGCCGAGTGCTCTGCCCGGTTCTGCGCCGCTACACGTGCCCCTTGTGCGGTGCCAGCGGCGACAACGCACACACCATCAAATATTGCCCGCTTTCCAAAGTGCCACCGCCTGCTGCCCGCCCGCCGCTGCGCAGCACCAGGGACAGCCTGCCCAGCAAGAAGCTGCGCTAGGGCCGGGCTGTGGACACCTGAAGTCATGGTCGCGCCTCCTTTTCCGTGACTCAACTTTGCAAGTGGTCTTCGTTTTGCGGAAGCCGGCGGGGCGCAGCAGTCTCCAGTGGAATGGTCGGGTCTCTGACGTTGAAATCTTGAATTTTGTCTCTAGTTTCTAAAGCGCGCATCCAGAACCGTGAGGACTGAACGAGTATGCCACCGGCTTTAAGTGGCGACTGGAGTTGCTTACTGTATACGTCGGCCTATTTTAGGTGCGCATCGTTATGAAATTGGCTCTGATTTGGGATGTTTCGTTTCATGAATGGAGGCACTTTATTAGGTCTAGAGTATTTTTTAATAGCCTCTGAACTTTAGTGTGTAAAACTAACCATTTTATGGAATGTCGGCAAACGTCTATTTTATTGTTTGATGCAATTTATTAACTTTTTAAGTTTGTCCTTACTCTATTTGCAGGTAAAACAATTCAGTACACGTTCCAGTATTAATTTAAGAGGGTGTTCCTCATCGTGGCTTGTTTCTGTCCTAACTGGGAGGTTTAAAGGCACAATCTGTAGCAGGTAGAATCGTTCTTAACCTTTTATGTATCCGATATTCTACTGGATTAGCAAGTAGCCCTTCCTACCCTTAAAATTAACTGTGCCAAGTCCTAATCATATCATGTTCATATTTGGAAATGGTGCTGTTTAAGAGACTTGTGTATTTATACAGTGACAGTATACGAATACATTAATCTCCCCTGTAACTCCTACTTAGCATTTCCTCTATGCACCATTCCCCAACCTGTCCAATTCTTTATCATGTCTGATGCTAAGATCAGAAAGGAGGAAACCCAAGAACAGTGTTTTAACTCATCTTGATTGTTCCATTTCAGGCTTACTAAATAGAAAATGGGAAACTATGAAGCAATAACCTGAGATTCAGAAGGTTGTACTCTGGGCTGTCTGCCTTCAGATATACAGGTGTGCCAAAATAAACATCATTTAAAGGCTCTAATAATTAGGGTTGGATGTAAGTATCATGACCTCCCTGGTTATGATTCCAATCTTACTGGTCTGCTTCCAGAACCTAATCTTGAGGCAAAAGTTCCTAACCCCTTATTTCCAGTAAATCCATCACGTTGAATGTGGACTATGGCATATAACTGCCATACAGACAGAAGAGGCAAAGATGGAAGTGAATTAAGATAAACTCCGACATAACACTAACACTATCTGAAAATACCAGGCAAGAGTATATAAAACTTCTGGTAGTCAGATTAGCTAAGTACTGAGAATAGACTTTCATATGAAACAGTTAATTTTGACAACAAACTGACTTCCCGTGTACCAGAGAGTGATATAAAAATACTAAATAGCTGTGCACCCTTTTGGTAAAAGGGGGTGGGGGCCACAGGGTGCATCATATCATATACAAGGAGAAGGGGTTGGTGGAAAGACATTCTTAGCAAGGAAGAAAATACCCGTTGCAGCCCCACAGAATTGCAGATTCCACTCTGCCTGGGCCTAAACTTAAGTAACAAAGCATGTAGTTCCTTGTTCTTTTGCTAAAAAATAAACCATTTGTTTTGGGGCAAAGTTTTTCAAGTTAACATAAATTCACATTCTTTCCCCTAACTGGTCTGTTTTTCAACCATTCTCAAAGGCAAGATCAAGTCATTCAGCTCTTCACTACACATGCCTTGGTGGAACTCCTGAATTTCAAAGAGCACACACCTTACCAAAACCAGGGGTGTTGAGATATGCATTCCTGTTCAGTGGATGGTACTAAGGCGACCCAAAAAAATGTGCTCACATTAACTATCTGTTATACTAACAAATGGGGAAATGACTACCAATAAAGTGCTGAGTTCTATCCCCAGCACCCACATAAAAATATGGGAATGGTGATATGCTTATACTCCCAGTGTTGGTGATGCAGAGGCCAGCCTTGCTAAAACCCTATCTCATGTTAGGTGGGCTCATGAAGACTATCCCTCTGAGGCTGACCTTCACATATGTACACATTTATGAAGTTTGGGGTGATTTTTTTTAAGCTATGGTCTTAACCACAGGGGGAAGCAGGCTAGCTCCAGGTTTGGAGAATTCCAGATTCAAAGAAACCCCTTGTGTGAACAAAATAAAAATGTGGAATGTGATTGAGGAGAGCACCTCTGACTTCCATGTACTTATACAAAGAACATGTATACACAAAAAACATCCCATACATGTTCTCTACTCTATACTAAGTCAATTTACCAGCTAATTCAAAGTCTTCGATATAAACAAAAAATATTGGTTTTCTAGTGTTAGAGCTCGAAAGGAAATAGACCCACCACCACCACCAAACCCTTGGAGCCAGGTATGAGCCTTTAATCCTTGGAATGTGATGTGACACTTTATAAAGGTTCTGTAAAAATGTTTACAGTAGAAACTCAAGTTTAGGGCTAGAGATACACTCAGTGGTAGAGCACTTGCCTAGAATGCACAAAACCCTAGGATCAATCCCCATAACAGAGAAGTAAATGAAACTTAAGACCCAAAGCTTAATACAAAACTGTGACAAGGTTGGCTTCTAAGAACACTCTGGTATCTGGTTAAACCACAAAAGGTACAGCCCTGTAACACCTTTTCCATGAGCACAACAGGCTGTGCTATGCTTTAGCCTGTCTGTCCAAACTTGTTAATTCTAGTGGCTTTTTACTTCCTTGTACTTGATTTTTTCCTACAAAATCCTGTTCAGAAGTTAAATAGCTTTGATTAGAACTTCTGTCAGATATATTAAACCAAAACCATGTATTTCAAAACTATCAGAAATGTATTTCAGATTAATTTTGTTGTCTTAAGCGTCTTGGTAAGAACATTCCCTCCAGTGTCTCGTAGTTCTATTATAACAGCCAAAATGTCTTTGGGGAAAATACAACAGATGGAAGTATAGTTTTTGAGACTGCGTCTTACCAGCCAATGCTAACCTGGAATTTCAGTATCCTTCTGCCTCCCCCAACAAAGTTCTGAGATTACATGTCATGTGGTACTGGTGGTTATTGACTATACCTACACATAGGTTCAAACCCCTTCCTGGTTGGCACTCTATGGGCAAGCATGATAAAGATCTTCTGAGGGGCCTCTCTACCTTCAAGAACAGCTACAGGAGCTGCAAGGTTCCATTGTTTACAACTGCCAAAAGCCATAGGGCTCACCTGGAGATTAATCAGCTTTCCTTTAATTTGTTAAATGAGTGCTGTGATAGTGGAATCCCACGAGCTAGACCACAAAGCAGAAGCATCAGATATTTTTGCCCCTACCCTGTTCTCTGGGTTCTCTCCCAGAACAATAAGAATGCAGACAGTGTCTGGAACCCCAGCTAAGCTGCAAAGATAGAACTGCAGGCTACCCCCACCATATACATTCAACTACATGTAGTTGATTAAAATAATCACTTGCTGGGGATTATCTCTGGCATCACAGTAGTGTCTGGCTCACTAGTAAATGCATACATAGGCGGTTACTGTCTCAAATAAAACCAATGATCTCTAGGTCTTTTGCATGTTTGAAATTCCAATCCTTGGAAGCACCATACAAAAAGCACATATTCAGTAAGAAGAGCATCAGCTCTCCCTCTTCTGGTCTGACAGCTGTAACAAATTTTTAAACCACTACCATATAATGTATAAAGCCCACCCCCACTCAAAGTTTGTCACACAAACCCCCTACAACTCTGTTGCTTTTTTTGTTTTTCCTTTTCCCAACAGATTCTGTGAATGGTAAGGACGCTTCACAAACTTGCTAGCTGCTACCATTTGCTTTGTGTTATTGTTAGGTTATTCTTTGCTACTAACACTGTTAAATTTTAATAGCATTGATAAATTCACAAAACCTCAACTGAATACATGAACTATAACACCATTAACAAATTAACACTAACACCAATTATGTAAGTATTTTATTTATCACTGAAGAAAAAACACAGCAGCAAGTTCTGTGTTGGCTTCAATAAGACCAAATAGTTATTACTCTTTAACACAGCTACTACACTCCAAAATTGAAGTCAACACAGTCATCACTACAAATTACTTGTTGAAATAATCTATCCTGAAGAAAGGAAATTAGGAAAAAATTTAAACAATTCCTCCAAACCACACATTTATAAATATTGTCATATTTAAAATGCTTGAAAGGCATGAATTAGTGGGAAAGCAGTTTTCTTTTGGCAACAGAAAAAAAAGAAAGTTTACCAAATGCTTTAAGAACCCAAAGCTGTCCTGTCCTGATCTGCACCTGAGCAGTGCCATGATGACTACAAAATGCTTATACTCACCTCTCTCAAGTAGTCTACAGAAAACCCATTGCAACCAGTGTTTGTAATATATACTGTACTGATCAGAAGCTATAGCCTAAATGTAGTTAATAGTAAATACCCAAGAAAGTATGTCCCCACTAATGCTGGGAAAGCTGTCAGATCTGTTGGCTTAAAGGGTTTTCAAATATTTTAACAGAACCTTACCTTATTCCAAATTAATTTGATATTTCAAAACAAAACAAAAAGATCAATTGTATACCAAGATATAGGTGTTAACACCTGAAGGGTTCATTTTTATTTTTTAGTTTTTTTTTTAAACAAATGATTGATGAAATAATGCAACACCTTAAATTCCAGAAAATGGCATGGTTTTTCAACCTCCTGTGAATACAGTGCATGATCAATCTATTATATATGATTAATACAAGTTCATGCTTTTTGTGTTATGGTGAGACAACATTAAAGAATTCAATTTAGACCGGGTGAAGCACAAGTATAATCCTTGAATGTGATCAAACCTATGTGGTAAGACACAAGTTTGACTCCATCGTCTTGGGCCTTAGCGTCGTACTGTTGTCCATCCATCTTCATCAGTTTCATTCTTAGTACGACGAAGGGATTCCCTGTCTTTCTCAGCTCTCCAGGAGGCTTTCTCTTTCTCACCTTCTCGTTCTCTCTCCCTCTCTCTTGAAAGAGCTGGGGGAGGAACACGACGAGGTAGATCCCGTTCTTCAGTCCGGTCATCTTTCCTGTCATCAGCTCGTCTCCAAGAGCTTGCTAGAAAAGTAAAACAAATAAAAAAAAGTCTAAGTTTGAACTGTTTTATTGGTTCAAAACAAACAAGTGAAGCAAAAGAAATGCCCACCTTAAACTATTGAGAAAATCAACAATGCAGAATCACACTTTTTAATTAATTTGTTGTCATTTTAATTATTTGTCCACATTTTAATTTTGTCATTTCTGACAAAAAAACTTTTAAAATATGAACTTGCTGACATAATTGAAAAATTGCAAACAGAAATCCTTGACCATAGAAATATCTTAACAGTTACAAACTGAACACAGGATAAAAACTATCAGAATAAAAATGTCCAATAGAGAATTTTTGGCTCTTGAATTTTAGCAAATGAATCATAAAATGTGAGATTTCAAGTTATAGTTTTAATACTCTTCTGATCCCGATGAGCGAGCAAACTGTTAAAAACCAGGTAAGGAAAGCACGGAAGTACAACGGACATCTTAAACTAGCTAAAAATACTTAAAATTTGTTGTTGTTGCCGCCAAGTGATGGTGGCAGTGCTCACCTTTAATGCCATCACTTGGAAGGCAGAGGCAGGCAGATCTGAATTATAGGCCAAGCTGGAATAGATTCTGGGACAGCCAGGGTTACACATAGCACAACACTGCCTCAAAAAAAAAAAAAAAATCCAAAAACAAATAGATAAAATTTAAAATATTGTTTAGGTGTTTACAGTTAGGGATGTGAGTACAGATAACAGCTTTCAGGGAGTGAGTTCTTTTTCTACTATGTAGGTCCCCAGGTCTGACATCAAGTTGCCAAGCAAGAGCTTCACTCAGCCATCTCACCAGCCCCAGAGTGTCTTTGCATTTACACACCTGTGTTCATACACCAGGACCTTATACAATTAATACTGTTCTCTCCAATCTCACCAGTTTCTGCTACTTATCATTTAGTCTATTGTACACTTGCCTTATACACAAGATGATAACCAAGTACACTACATTTGCTCTTATTTTCAATGTTCATATAAATCTCAAAGATAATTATATAGAGCCCCAATCCTGCCACAAAACTGTTCATTCCGACCCCCAAAATGTCTCTCTACCTTCTTCTCGCTCTGATCTGAGGGGAGGTCCTCTCCGGTCTCTATCATCTCTTAAATCCCTCCTTTCTCTCAGGTCTCTCAGATCACGACGACGGTCATCGCGGTCTCTATCATCACGGCGACTTGAATCTCGCCAGCTTGAAGATTCTTCTGCTGGTCCTCTTCTCCAGCCACCTTCATCCCTGTAGCCATTTAAAGTAACAAGTTCAGATCTTGGTAGAATACCTGGGTAATTTCAACACACCAGCCTCATGGGTGGTGGTGCATACCAGCTTGAGGCCAGCCTCACCTACAGAATGAGATCCAGGGTAGCCAGGGCTTCACAGAGAAACCCTGCCTCAAAAAAACAAAAACAAGTATGTGTGGTGAGGGGGTGGGGTGGGAGGGGACGACACGGACACACAACACACCAAATCCAGTTATTATTCTGAGGTTTAAACTCCCAACACCTCAATCTCAATCTGGTATCTAAGGCACCTAGACCACTTTACCTACAACAGCACAACCCATCTCCTAGAGCTAGATTACTAGCCACATGAAGCTGCTGCCTGCCATGCTGGACAAAATACAGAGAACTTTCCCCACCAGATTTGCTAAAACTTTTACTGCTAATAAAAACTGGGCGTGTTGTCAACAGACTATAAATCTCAGCATATGAGTGCTGGATAAAAACTGGAATTCAGGTCATCCTAAGCTACATATTAACACTTCATCTTCTCAAAAACCAACAAGAAAGGATAATTTAAAGACAATTAAGATAATTCATTGCTCTAAGAAACAGGAGTAGTAGACACCCAGACTGGCCCATTTACCTGGTAAACAACCTGCAGGCAGCCAATAAGAGTTAAGCTCCCCCCCACCACCCCATTTTTTTTTTTTTTAACTTTCTAGATACCCTGTTTATCTAAATGGCATTACTTATCAAAAATGATTTGGAGTGCACAGCGAAGTGTAAGAGAACTACAAGCAGGGTCATCCCAACCTGGGTCTTCTGAAGCGATCCTCCCGGTCTCCATCTCTCTCTCTGTCCCTTTCTCGCTCAGGGTCCTTGTCGTTCTCCTCTCGATCTTGACTGTCTCTATCCCTCTCTTTGTCTCTATCCCATTCACGTTCTTCTGATGGTCTTGATTCCCGTGGTGGACCCCAACTCTCTTCTCTAGCCTTTTCTTTCTCTCTCCATCCACCTATTTTATAAAAAGAAGCAATTTTATTTTTAACAGATTAGCAATTGTATGTTTGTGTGGTGCTGGGTATTTAATAAGACCTTATGCATGCTAAGCAAGTTGTCTATCAACTGAGCTCATCCCTGGCCTTTATGAAGGTATCTTAGCATTAATTCATCATCCTAAGCAAATTGAAGATACTCTTATTCCAGTAAGAAAATTAAACAAAACTAAATCCATGTGTGTGCCATATATATATATATATGTATATATATATATATATATGGCTGGTCATTAGCAACTTTTCTAAATTATGTATCTATAGGGAGTTTAAACAGTCTCAATGTAATGTTTCATAAAATAACAGATTATCAAATATTTCTTGTTGTGTACATTGCCAGCATAAAAATCTGTTCTAGCCGGGCGGTGGTGGCGCACGCCTTTAATCCCAGCACTCAGAAGGCAGAGGCAGGCAGATCTCTGGGAGCTCGAGGCCAGCCTGGTCTACAAGAGCTAATTTCAGGACAGGAACCTAAAAGCTACAGAGAAACCCTGTCTCGAAAAATCAAAAAAAAGAAAAGAAAAAAATCTGTTCTAATTGTATTACAGAGTACTCAGTTAAGCAGAAAACTTCAGAGTTTCCTGGGAATAACTACCCCAATTATGAATTTATACTCTGTAATATTTTATCAGTGACTCTTTCCTATTCCTGTCCTGTGACATTTACCCCACCATCCAGTTACAAAACAAGGATAAATGCTTTGATTCTGCCTGGTGTTGCTAACATCTCACTGGTGCATTATAGGTACAAAGCTCATTACCACTGTACCTTACTTTCATATCAATAAGTAACAAGCTACAGACTTAAATCCCACTTATATTAACTTAATTAATCCTTGCCATAATTAAGTCAATCCTAACTATTGTCAGATTCTTGTATTTTCTGTTCCAAAGACAGGGTCACTCTATGTAACCCTGGCTGTCCTAGAACTTACCATGGAGACCATGCTGGCCTTATTTTCAGAGATCCTCCTGCCTCTGCCACCAGAGGGTTGAGATTAAAAGTGTGTGCCATCACACCCAGCCCACTTGCAAATAAATATTTATAATCTCAAATTAATACTTGTGGCAATTTTGTAATTACTCAGTTCAGAAAGAAAATTAAGTTGTCTTCTGACATATGTAATACCAGCTCAGGTTTGTAGCACTCTGACTCACAGAATCAGCTTTTTTAACTATGAAAAAATGTCCTTATAAAGGTCTGCTTATTTAGTACTGTGATTTTTTTTTACTCTACTATGCAAATGACCACAAGAATAGGCTAAAGTACTATCTCAAATTTAAGGGGAAATGCATGTGTTAAGACAAACTTTGTTCAATCATCGGTTACCAAAACTGCTGGCCATGGATTCACTATTTCAAATCAGTACTGCTTTGAGCAAAGTGGATTTAAACAGAAACACATCAAGAGGCAAATTATATGTTGATGGATGGCAGAATAACAGAAAGGCATCTAAGCTTGTATTTCTTCTAGGATTTCTCAGTATTCACAGCAACTTTATAGGACACATCACAATTTACTAAGAACCTACCATACTGCCAATCTCATTTTACACAAAGCATGGAAATCTAAGGTCACATAATTCAACATGGAATATGGCCAAGATTAGAAAAGATAAAAAGGTTTGCCACAGAAGTCACAACCAGTATAAGCAAAAAAGGTGATACTTAGATCTAAACAAAGGAAGGACCATTCTGGGTACTGCAAAAAGGAACTGGGAGTGGGGAAAAATGGCAGAAGCCAGTTAGCAGGGCAAGAAGAGCTCAAAGGACATATACTCAATTTTAATCAGAGGGAACACAAAAGTTGGTAGATTTAAGGGTCCTCAAAAGGCAGACTGAAAGGGGCTGGAAAGAACACTCAGTGATTAACAGCACATTCTGTTCTTGCAGTTCAATTCCATATACCCATATCAGGAGGCTCTAATTGCCTTCACTCTGCCTCCACGGACACCTGCATTCACGTGTACACACCCGCACACAGGCAATTTTAAAATAATGAGATCCTGAGTATAATCCCAGGGTGGACTGGACAAATGAGAGTAATTTTCATTTAAAAATCATTGTACAGGTATTTGAAAAAAAAAAAAAACCTACCTACATTTTTTTTAAAAAAGACATAGTACAACTGTCATTTAGGCCTACAATTTAATTTTTTACCCACCAAATTCCACAAAAGCATCTAATTTTTTAAATATGAAATCTTACCTGGCTTGACAAATGGTCTCCAAGGACCAGGTCTTGCATCATCACCCCGTCTGGGAATCCTATCATCGTCCATATTTCTCCAAGGCCCTCGGTCATCATCCGCACCTCTCCTGGGAATCCTATCATCATCAGCATTCCTCCACGGTCCTCGGTCTTCATCTAACCCTCGCCTGGGACCCCGGTCATCATCCATGCCCCTCCTGGGACCCCTGTCATCATCAGCACTACGCCAGGATGACCGCTCATCATCAGCACCTCCTCTTCTCGGCCCCCGGTCCTCATCCATCCCACGTCTAGGTCCTCTGTCCTCATCTGCTGTACGCCAGCTTCCTCTGTCGTCATCCAGTCCTCGTCTGGGAGGTCTGTCGTCATCCAGTCCTCGTCTGGGAGGTCTGTCGTCATCTGTGTGACGCCAGCTGCCCCTATCATCATCACCAATTCGCCGGGGAGGTCTGTCATCATCTGCATTACGCCAGGAAGGACGGTCATCATCTGTTCCTCTACGAGAAAATCTATCTTCATCAGGACGTCTAGGCCCTCTGTCATCATCCAGGCCACGCCTAGGGATGCGATCATCATCTGGTCTAAGAGATGATTCTCTCTCTTCATCATCTCCCAAGCGCCTCAGTCGATCCTCATCTCTCCTGTGAGGTCTCTCATCATCCCGAGTTTCTCCACGTCTCCAGTCCCTAAGGAGCAATAAGGTACAAGCCTTAAAAGCAAATTTTTCAGAAAGCATATGGATCTTTGATTTCACTCATTCTTCTAAATCACTAAGTCTAAATTCATTAATTCTGGTCCTTTAAAAATGTTTTCCAAATAAAAATTATACAAAATCCAGTACCTTAGCAGACAAGATCCTGAAAACAATCACCTGTGCCTTCCCAAGAGCACCTTGTCAAGTTCTATATCTTTTACAATGAACTTTTGCATAAATTAAGCACTATTCCTACCAATAGTTATTACCATAAAAAATAGTTCAAAAACTAAGCATGTAGTGTAGTGGTAGAGTGCTTGCTATACTAATTATAACCTTTGATTCTATCTCCCAGTATTACAAAGATTAAAGAATATATTAAAAAACAAAAAAACTGTTCAACCTTCTTAGAAAAATGTTATAGACAGCTCTTTTTGGGGAGAGGTTTTCTGTGTAGTCCCAGATGTCCTGGGAACTCACTCTAGAACAGGCTAGTCTGAAACTCAAGAGATACACCTGTATCTCTGCCACCCAAGTACTGGGACTAAAAGTGTGTGCCACAACACGACACATTTCATTCTTATTCTTTGAACTCAGTGCTATTGGGGTCTAATGGTGTTTCTCAAGATTTATATGGATCAGTCATCAGAGCAATGCTGAAGGAAAAAACAACTATAAAGAAAAGTCGCATTAACCAGGCATAAACTTGCAAATCCAACACTTGGGAAGTAGAAATAAGGAGTTTCAAGGTTATATTAAAGCTACACAGGGCCATGACCTTGGTTCAAATAATAGATGGATTATTCTATAATCCCAATCTGATTTTTTTTAATCTACATACCAGGATCTAAGACAAGGTGTTCTCATGGTTCCACTTACTTCTCTGGCGGGCCTCTCCTCCACTCAGAGTCAGCTTCTGGTCCTTTCCTCCATGTGCCTTCTGAATCTCTATCTCCCCACCGAGAGTCCTGCACCCACAAAGCAAAGAGGCATCATAGTAATAAAAGTTACAATGCCAACTACTAGAATTGTAACAAGCATTTCATGCTTTCATTAAATAACCTCAAGATCCTAAAAAAAAAAGTCTGGTTGAAGGAGGATGCACAACTCTAACTTCATCATCACTTGGACAGTCAACAGGATCAAGAACCTTTTAAAAGCCAGCCTTGGTTGTCTAAGATCCTCTCCTTCCACAAAAATAAAAAACTAGGTACTGGAAAGAGCTCAGTTCCCAGCAATATCAGGTGCCTCACAATTTTACCTGTAACTCCAGTTCCATTGAACCCAACAATTCTGTGGGCACCTGCACTCATGTGCAGAGAGTTGTGAGCTGCCATGTGCCCACATGCATATAACTAAAAATAATCATTTAGGAGGCTGAATAGATAGCTAAGCAGTTAAGAGCACTGGCTGCTCTTCCAGGGGTCCTGAGTTCAATTCCCAGCAACCACATGGTGACTCACAACCATCTATAGTGAGATCTGGTGCCCTCTTCTCGCATAAAGTCATACATGCAGATAGAGCATTCATATACATAACACAAATCTTTTTAAAAAAAATCATTTAAAAAATTAGAAAAAATTAATCGATGGACAGTGTGTAGTTTAAAGGGTAAAGTTGCTGAAGCACAAGTATACAGCTGAAACTGTGAAAAGGGTTTGTCAAGTATGTTCCCTTTGGCTCTCAGTAATTAGTATAAACCAAAGGAAGCTGAGACAGAAGAGCAGATTTAAGGATCACACACGCTATCATTATGAAAACTAGAAAAGGTCTGGAAGAAAGTCTAGAAGGATATGACTGGGAAGACATAGGAATCAGAAGCGACATAGGGTGTAATTAAAACTGAACTATGAGGGGCTGGCAAGATGGCTCAGCAGTTAAGAGCCCTGGCCGTTCTTTCATAGAGTTCAATTCCCAGCACCCACATGGCAGCTCACAACTCTTTGTAACTCCAGTTCCAGGGGATCTGACATCTCATACATGCAAGCAAAACAGTAGTACACATAAAACAAAAATAAATAAATCATTTAAAAAAAGTTTAAAAAAGAGAGAAACAGTCGTAGAAGTATCCCCACTGGGTGAATGAAAGAATGAAACATGGGAAACAGAGGCTCCTTAGTTCCCTAAGGTGCATTCCCCAGAGCTCAGTACTTTACAAAAGCTTGGCCCCATGTGAAAACCTATGTTCACAGGTAATGCCTGCCTAGCACGGGTGTTCCCACCCATCCTTCAGTCTATAAGGAAAAAAAGAAAAACAAAAAACTGAACTATGATTAAGTGGATAAAAGACCACAAATGAGAACAATTCAAAAGATAAGAGAAACAAGTCAATCTGTGTTCAAGCAATTTTTTATCACCTAGGCCCCCAATTACACATTCTGAATAAGGTTGAGATGGACCTAATTAACTCTCCCAAGTGATGGAGACACTATGAAACTGAACAGTTTTTTTGTATTTAGGTAGTCAAGACAATGTCCAATAGTTCATCGGGCCACAATATTATACAAGAAAATTCATTGGTGATTCTACATGTAACTAAAACAGAATAAATAAATATATAAGGGTTGGGAACACAGAACACAACTCTGTTAACAGTGGACTTGCCAGATGAAGAGTCTGGATTCCCTCTCCAGCACTAAAGAGAAACCAAGAGAATAACTTCTGCACTCACCTTCCTAGAAAGTGGGTCATCACCAAGTCTCCTCTCTTCCTCTCTGCGCCGTTCTCTTTCTTCAATTTCCAGTTCCCTCTGCCGTTTTTTCCTTTCTACTTCTTCCAGTTTCTTGACTCTCTCTTGATACTCTCTAAGTTCTTCCTCCCGTTTTGCTCTCTCAGCTCTCTCTCTTTCTTCTCGCTCTATAAAATGTTTTTCAGGTTACTCCAATGTGATTCCCACCCATACCATCAGGGCTACTTTTCTGGTACATGTAGAGTAGAGGTGGAACAGAGCAGAGCTGAAGAGGTGACTCAAACTGCTCTTCCAGAGAACCTGGGTTCAAGTCCCAGCTTCCACATGGCAGCCACAGTCATCTATAACCCCAATATCTGACATCCTCACAGACATACACACAGGCAAAAAAACCAATGCACATAAAAGTAAATAAATAGTTTTTCAAAGGCAAGAATATTAAAACAAGCCAGGTAGTAGTAGTACACAACTTCAGTCCCAGCACTCATGAGGCAGAGACAGGCAGATCTGGGTTTGAGGACGACCTGGCCTACACAGTGAGTCCCAGGACAGACAGGGCTACTCAGAAATTCTGCCTTGAAAAAATAAACGACAACAGAAAAGAATATTAAAACAAGGCCATCAAGATAGCTCAGCAGATAAAAAACATTTACATGTAAGTTAACTATATACATTTAATCCCTAGAACCTACATAAAAATTAAAGAAAATCTGACTCCTAAAAAGTTGGCCTCTGACCCCCCCACCAGCACACCTGCCCCATATATATCACATATACCCATTAATGAACAAAAATTTAAAGAAATCTAAAATAGCTGGCAATCAACAAATAGCAGTTGAGAGTCAAGAAAACAAGTAGTCCGCAATGATTTAGGACATCAGTTGACACAAATCCAGACATACTTGGAAGAACTGCCTCCATGAGACTGGCCTATTGACATATCTGTGGGGACACTTTCTTGTTTGCTGATTGCTGTGGGCAATTCCATCATTCATCCCTGGACTACACAAGAAAGGTAGCTGAGCCACGAAGCAGTCAGTTCTCCTCCATGGTCTGAGTCAGTTTGTCTCCAGGTTCCTACCCTGAGTCCACTAGCAGACTCTCTCACTTCCTCAGTGATGGACTATGATATGGAAGCCAAATAAATCATCTCATCCCCCAAGCTGCTTTTGGTCAGTGTTTTAGCATAGCAACAGAAACCAAATTACAACAAATTCTTAATATGTGATACCAGGTATATAACCACATATGTAATAATCATTAATAATACAGGATAATAAAATACCAAGAGGGAAAAAAGTATGTATAGGTTGATAGAGGAAACAGCAGCTATAAATAATGCATTAGGTTATCTGTATAGTAGAGACCAATTATGCAGATTCCTTTGTTTTCTAAATAAGATCGTAAAATAGGACATCTAACAATTACCATGCCGTTTATCTAAACGGATACCTTTTAGCATCTGTTCTTCTGCTCTCCTCTGTTCTTCTTCTTCCTTTTCTCTGTAGTAAGTTATCTTCCGTTCTTCTTTTCGTTGTCTTTTCCGTTCTTCCAGACGATTATGTCTTTCTTCTGCTAACCGCTCTTCAAACTGTTTCAATTTTTCCTGTGAATTAAACGGATATATTCCCCCACAAAGGTCAATTTTGTCCAAATTATAAATCAAGAATATACTTTTTTTTTTTTTTTGGATTTTTCGAGACAGGGTTTCTCTGTAGCTTTTTGGGTCCTGTCCTGGAACTAGCTCTTGTAGACCAGGCTGGCCTCAAACTCACAGAGATCTGCCTGACTCTGCCTCCCGAGTGCTGCGATTAAAGGCGTGTGCCACCACTGCCCGGCTTCAGGAATATACTTTTTTTACGTGTGTAAGCTCACAAGATCTAAAAGCCATAGAAAGTGGCCACCAAGGAAAGACAAAAGAAGAATCTCTTAAAAGGTAAAGAAATTTTATCAGTGTGTGTGTGTGTGTGTCAAGTTTTAAAATACTGAATTACACTTAACTAAAGCTAAACACTGGACTGAGAGAGCGCTTTGTCTGGCACATCTGCGGCCATAGGTTCAACTCCCAGTTTCAGTCCCTACCTCAAAACAAAAGAAGAAAAAAGGGGGGGAAAAAACCTAGTCACATTTTATTTATTTATAACAAAGAAAATGACTATCTAAGAACTTAACAAACATCTTTGATTTAGTTCTAGTTCCCTTTCTTTTTTTTTTCCTTTTTTTTTTTTTTTTTTGGAGACAGGTTCTCTCTAGTCATGAACTTACTAGGTAGACCAAGCTGGCCTCCAACTCAGATAGATCTGCTTGCCTCTGCCTCCGAAGTGCTGCAATTAAAAGTGTACACCACCATTCCCAGCCCTGATCTAGTTCATTTCTGAATCAGAGTTTAAAAAAAAAAAAAAAAAAACTCAGAACTTAAAAGCACACATGAATCTGGAGTTAGCCATGGTGTGCCTGAAATTCTGCCTCCTTCAAGAGGTTCAGTGTCAAAACACACAGCATGACAAACAGGCCCCATCCCCAAAACCCACACTTCTATCAAATGAGAAAAATCAATTTTCATCTTTGAAACATTTCTTGAGATGATTAAAATATGTCCCAACTCTTCCTACTGAAATATCGAATAACTACTTTAACTCAAGACAGATCTTGCCAATGTTAAGGGAGAAAGAATCCTTAAACACACACACACACACGAATGAATCAATGAATGAATGAATGAATGAATGAAAAGAAACCCTCAAAGCTCACAAATTAAGGTTCCCTTAAGCACAAGAATCTCACCTCATAAACAGACTGCCGGGCTGCTTTGAGTCGCATCACAAATAGATCTCTGTCTTCCAACATACGTGACATTCGGTTCTTATGTTCCAGAGCTTTTTCTCGTTCTAGCTGCATTGTAGTAATCTAAAGTACACAACAGAAGAGTCATCTCCAAAGCATTTGTTTTCCTAATTGACCCCAAAAGGATTCTAATAGACATTCTTTAAAACTGAGAAACTGCTCCTTCCCCATTGTATCTTGTGGTAACAGTATCCCAGTAGACCCCCAAAATAGAAGGCAGGGATAAGAGTCTGAGGACATTAGTGAGAGTTTTGAGCAAAACTATTTAATTATACTGGAAGTTAAGGCAAATTGTCAGATTTTCTTCTCAGCCCAACGAAAATACAGAAGACTCCAAACTGTCCCAAGTGCTACTTGACCTTCAGCATTTTCTACTTCTACTTAGTCTGAACACTTCTGTTTGAGAATTATCAAAAAAATTCCAATTTATTTGTTATAAAGCAGGAAGAACAACAAAAGGCCTATAAGTCTCCAGGTACTACACTGACTACAGGTGCCACAGGGCCCCACAGCAAGGCCCTTCTCTCGTGTACGTGCACACAAGGCTGTGACTTACAGTTTCATATTAAATCTTTACTGTGAATATTTCTCCTTCCAAACTATTAGTAAGCAATTGTTAAAAGCACAATTTCTAGCAAAAAAATTTAAAAACTGTTTCATTGGCAGACTTATAACTTAGTTTATATAGTATATAATACCACAATGAAATGGAAGCTTACTCTTTCTTCTTCCTGTTGCTCCCACAGGTCCATATCTTTAACTCTTTGCTCCTCATAAGCACTCTTTATCAAAGGAATTTCTTCTAAACGCTTGGCTCTTTCAAAATAGTCAATCTGAATGGTATGAAAGCAAATGCAGTTTTACAAAGTAACTTTTGTTTTTAAGATTTTAGAGACAAGGTTTCACTATGTAGCTCCAACTGTTCTAGAACCAGGCTAGCCTCAAATTCAGAGATCCACCTGCCTCTACCTCCCAGGTGCAAGGATTCAAGGCATGTACCACCACCACTACCCAGCCAAAATAACTCTACTTAACTCATGTGAAAAGATTAAAAATCCCATTAGGCAGGAAGATCATTTAGAAGACAATTTGGAGAACTTTTATTAAAACTAAAAAAACTTTAAAAAAAAAAAAGTCAAAACAAAACAAAACCCTCAAGGAAAAAAAAAAAATCCACCCTTTCTTTTACCTTCTTTTCTTGATTCTTCAGGCGTTCCTGAAGTTCCTTCTTTTCTTTCTCCAGTTGTTCAACCTGTTTGGCCATGATAAAATCTGGATCCAGTTCTTCAAGGTCCTGATGGCAACACAAAAGCAGAATGGTCACTACAACATTTTAGTTTATATTTATTTCAGACAGAAACATTTTAGCTTATATGTATTTGAGACACGAATTCTCTCTATAACCCTGGCTGTCCTAGAATTCCAGCCTGCCTGGTCCACCTGCCCCTGCCAACTCCTGGCTACAAATTTTAAAGATTAATTTTAATTATAGGGGAGTGTTGCCTGGAGGGCCCAAGTGTTGATGAGTGACTGATGTGCTACATACTTCAATGTCGATGTCTTTGAATGCTTTGGCACCCAGTTCTGTCTTCTTGATCTGCTCTAACCGCTCCCGAACAGTCTTCTTTTTGATTTGCTCATGTTCCTGAAGAATTCGTTCCTTTTCTCGCTCCTTTGCCTCCTGGCGCAGCCTCTCTTCTTCAGCCTTCCGTACTTTCTGGAGCTCCGCTTCCCTCTGCTCCAGTTCTTCTTTCTCACGCTGGATATTCAGACTCTCAAGACGCTCTTTCCTTTCCTCAATTGTCTGTCGACGAGCCAGAATCCGCTGATGCTCTTTTCGTGAATTTTTAAGGTATGCAGTAACTGCCAACTGATGCTGTTCTTCTTTCTCTTGCTTCAAAAACAAATACATTTTTTAAAGTGATTATAATTATGACCTGGTATTAGACAGCAGTAGTAAAAATAAGTGTAAAATATTAGCTTTCCACAAATATGTGTATTTAGTAAGATAATGTTCTAGTATCCAAGTACTATAGCACTACAGTTATTCGCTCTCAAACTAGCAATGACACAAGCTAAAACACTATTTGCCAGTCTATTATTGTTCTCAGCTCCAAATTTATTGTGTCAAGACAAGATAGAGCTCACCAACAATCATTTAGCAAGAACACAATCACCTCAACAACTAGGCCAAGGTTTTTGTGTATGTTGTCTGCTGTTTTGTATAACATATCCATTATAACCCATTGAAAGGCAGTTCAACAACTTGTCTTGACAAAAGCATCTCAACCACCAGTGAAATTATAAAATCTCTTCCACAGATTTCATCTCAAACCATATTGTGAAAGATATACAAGTACCTCAAAACTTTTATAGCTCATATTCCCCTCAAAACACATACCAGAATGTGAGCAGGCTTGATGACTTCAAGGGCTTTTGCAAGCACTGAGGACATGGCTGTGAGCTGATTTCTTATTTGTTCTGATGGCATACTTTGCAGATGAGGGCCAATTGGGGCATCTTCTCGAGTTGCATAATTCAAGTCTGATCCAAAACTCAGAGTCCGAGAAGTATGATCAATACGAACCTTTGAAAATTAAATTATCAAACCTAAACTTACAACTGCATTTGAGAAGAAAATTATCATCCAAAAAGTTAATAGAAAACCAATGAGAATTTACTAATTAGACTCAAACTATTGTATCAAAAGCAGAGTTTCAAAGACCTTCTAACCGGCCACCAGTGCCTCCTTATATATAGCACATACCTGCAGGTCGCAGTGCCTGGCTGCATCTACTATGGCCCGTTCCAGTTGGAAAGCATCAACAAAAGGAACCAGAGAAGTCAAACGAGAAAACTCAATGCTCTGATAAATCTGAGCCACCTGCACAAAAAAAAAAAAAAAAAAAACAGGGTTAATAATAAGAGCTACTATATAGTCACACTTTTTATGCGCAATTTCATGGTAGCTAGAGAAAGCAAAAATTATGACCACTGTCCAGAAAAGGTAAAAAACTGAAGTTCATGCAATTCAGCATAGCAGTAGACTATGGGAACTGGAGTTCCCAAGGCTCTGAATCATATGCTGTACTTATTATACATAACCATCTTCTGAATTCCCAGTTTCATAAAGTCAAAAATCATTAAATGGCCACATATTTGTAGATAAAAGCCTACTACTTCCCTAAATACTTGTAATGTTTATTTTTGTTTGAAGGAGACTGGCAGCATTACTATATACAGTTACTCTGCTAATTAACCTTCAAGTATTTGTATAGCACATAAGAAATAACACTGCTCACATATTCAGAAGAAAGCAGGTCAATGAAATGTGCAACAGTATTCCCTCAACAAATGAAAATAAAGTACAAAGAACTTACACCACCAATAAACTCCCAACACTCAACCATAGTTATGACATTGAATTACTATGACAGAAAAATACCAATAGTCAGTGTAAGCAAAAAAGGAAAGACCATTACTGGTAAGATGCTGTTAATATAGTCTTCTCAGGAGCTGCTAAAGATTTAATTACATAAACTGTGTGACTAACGTATGCCGCAGGAGTCTCACTCACATGCAAAGGTATATGCATATTAACTGTTTGATGCTCTAACACTTTCTAATGGGGAAACCCTAAAGGAGTTCCAGTGGCAAGAAATAGATGATGTCGTTACTATTATCTGAGTAAGTAGAACTTTCAGACTATGAAAAATAATGTAGGTAAAATTTTAAAGGAATACGGGAGCCCTATATTAGCAAGGAAAACTCAGGGCCACACTTGGAAGGCAGAAGCAGGCCAATCTGTTGATTTCAAGGCCAGTTTGGTCTACATGAGTTCCAAGATAGCCAGAGTAAACAGCCAGACTCTATGGAGGGTAGGGCAGAAGAGGTCAACTACAACCCAACACCTAAGGAAACTCGGTAGTATTTGGCAAATAAAGAGAAGGGAAGAACAGTTGTTAAGTCATTGAGTCTGTTTCAAAATTACAAATACAGAAATTGAGCAGGAGTGGAAATTGGGATGGCTTTCACTTAAGTAAATCTAAACTTTTTTTTTTCAGTTTTATCTTCAAAATAAAGAATAAAGGGGCTACAGAGGGGAGCTTTCCAGCGCCAGTCAGTCTAGCTATTTGTCAGCTTCAGATTCAGTGACAATCTCAAAATACAAGCTAGAGAGTAACAGTTAACAGAGAAAAGACGGGCAATGTCCACCTCTGGCCTTCACATACTTGTGTGCACATATACAAAGCAAGTGTGTGCAGACAAATATTTGCAATAGTGACACAAAGTCAAGGACAGAAATTTCACTTTCTCCATAAAGCTTTTGCTTGCATTTTACCTGTTGCAGAAGGCGGAGTATGGTATTGTTCTGTAGTTGTGGTACATACTGTTGCAATTCTGGTTCCTTTTCAGGTTGTTCCCTAACCCAATTTAATACCTATAAAATCAATTAAATTGAGAAAAAATATAGTTTATACACAAATAGTTCAGATTCTTTCAACTTCTTATATATATATATACAAATAGTATATAATATAAAGATACAAAAATCATCAAACACTATCAAAACTTGTTTGAAGGTGACTGACAACAGTGGCAGAAATAGTCATGTTGCTAATTTACCTCCAAAAGTTTGTTTAGCACATCAGAAATATCTTTTCTCTTGATATGAAGAAAAAAGACAATAAAATGTGCACTTTTCAACACATGGGGGGAGGGCTTCTTTCTTTGACAAAATACAATGCTCAACTGCAATAATGCCAACATTATGGTAAAGACAAAAACCACCCATGCCAAAGCTTACCTTTGTGACTCTCTCACAGAGTTTTAGTGGGTTGAATTCTACCTCCAGCCAGTTGTAAAGATCTTTTACTTCTGGGACAACATATTGTAGCACATTGAATCTGACCTATAGTAAGAAAGGCAAAACGTTTAACCGCTAAAGGAAATTTTCTAGCAGAGATTTTGGACTACAAATAAAAATAGAAAATTAACTGACCCCAGTTCCTTATCAATTTACCAAATCCAATACAATCCAAACCATTACTTAATTACCCCATATTGTTTCTACCTATAATTAACGACCCAAAAAAACACTTGAAAAGAGAATATTAGGTAACATACAATATTTACAAAGGCTGGACAGCACAAATCACATAGCCAAAAAGGCAAAGTAACAGAGCTTACATGGGGGGGGGGGGGCAAGTTCAAAGCAGAGCTTCTCTGTGGAGCTATAGCTGTCCTAGAACTTGCTCTGTAGACCAGAGTTGGCTTCAAACTCAGGGATTGGCCTGCTTCTGTCTCCCATCTACTGGGATCAAAGGAGTGTGCCACCACTGTCCCGCAACAAATTATTCTTATACACAAAGTATCACAATAATTAGTAGGGCGACTCTATTGTGTACAGAGTCAAATTTGGAAAACTCAGCGTTTATTAACAGAACAGTGCTGGTCCCTTGTATCATCAGGTTCCACATACACAATCAAATTTAGATAATACTCAAGAAAAAAATTACACCTGTCCTAAATGCTTTCTCCTTATCATCTAAACAACATAACAATTGTACAACGTGGTATAAATTTAAGTATTCTAAGTAATTTGGAGATTATATTCCAATCTTACATGAAGTTATGTATGGATTATATGCAAATACAACCATACCCTATTCAGTGTACCAGTAGTTTTGATGTGCACTGGGATCTGAGATGATGATCTGAACCAGTATCATGTAGACACTTTCAGGTGTAACTGAAAATATGCTTTACTCATCACATACCCTGATGATAAGGTCTTTAATAAGTCTCCTCAAATGAACAAGCTATCCACCCATTTCATCAGTGGGTCCTTGTCCAACATCAGAAGTCTGACAATGAATCTGAACTCCCAGTATTTAATCATGAATTAAAACTTACCACAAAGTTTTCTCTCCAGAGCAATTAATGCTTATACTTATACTAACCATATCATTAATAAGGCCGATTCGTGTGGGTGGGGCCTGAAGACCTAGCAGTGTTGCAAGGCGTCGCTGCTTCTCAATTATAATACCATCCATATCCAAAAGTCGAGCAATGTCAGTTCGCTCAGGAGTAATAGGTATGGAAAGAGTCGCCAAAAGGACTCTAGTTGACATTCTGTGGTAAACAAAGTTTAATTTATTGAGATTATAAATGTGCTTCTTTAATTATTTATTATATGGCAGACAGAATATATACTTCCAGCATATTCCAGCATAGTACAGTATTAGAAAACTGAACTTTGAAGAAATGAATCCTTGTAAACTAAATCTCATCAACACAATGAATGTGGCCCAAAAGCAGTAATGACAAACTTCCTTACCAAAATAATTAAAGGTAGCTTTATAAACTAAGAAAAAAATGACAGGGAAAGAAAACTTTTTACTTTCCTGCACTTTAGAACGCTAAGGACACAGGAGCTCAGGAGTCTCAGTAACACACAGGAGGAAATGGCCTGACGCTGCTAACCCGTATTACAGCATTCATAAGAACAGTATGAACTCTTTTAAGGAAAACCATTTGACTGATTTTGTATTCTACAAAACTAAGAAAAACAGATACATATTTAAAAAGTTTACTAATACAAGGAAAAGAGGGGACATGTGACTTATCTAGTTTGTGCAGGATAATGGGTTCAATTCCTAGCTTGATAAAGAGAAAAAAGAAAATATAAAGCAACTGAAACAAGCTATGTGATAGGGTTTGTTGTGGATTTTCCTTTTTTCCTAGTTAAGCTAGTCTAGTTTTATCCATGTGCCACCACATTCGACCTATACTATGATTCTTTTTAACAATCGACAAGTTGCACACTCCTTTATCTTTGAAATGTGTTCTCATGATTATCTCCCAAATAGTCTCCATTTTATGATTCACATGTTAAGAAACATGATTTTTTTTAAGCAATATCTTTACCACAGTACAAAAGAAATAGAAACTTTTATCTTTCCCCAGGCTAGTGATGTAAGGTGTTAATAGTCTTGAAAAAAAGCAGCAGCAGTAATGATACACACAGCTCCTAGTGAGCCATGCAATTTTAAGAGTGAGCAGACCTCTTCCCAGTATATTACACTGTTGACAGTAGGTCAGTGTAATACATCCTGACTCAGCACATTCTGAACTTACAATAGGTTTACCAGGATATAACCTAACATAAGTCAAGTGCTTTATGCTATAGTTACTGTTTTATAATCAAGGAAGAAGAAATAAACTTGATGGAGTTACCTAATTATACAACTTGTGCTAAAAGAATCTACCAATATATGAATAGAAGGCTCACATGTTAGCATTACTTCTGTGAATATACGATTTTCTCAATTGGGTTTCCAGTGTTTTCTGGGTTCAGGAGAATAATCTCCAAGGAGAACATGTCTCAGAGATACTTGGTAGTTACAATTAGAGATTGCTCCTGGCCCCTAAGGAGCAGAGTCTAGGGATACCGCTAACATCCTATTAAGTACTCGCCATGCACCACAACAGTCCAAAACGCCCAGAGGCTAAGATACCATGGCTTAGACCACACTGCCACATAGAAGTTTAATTTCATTACCACCCAATTACAACATATTTACCTTTGCATCTCATCTTGTGTAAGATTCTTTCTCATTTCTCTAGACAGATGATAGAGACGATGAAGTGTAGACGCATGAAATAGAGCATTTCCAGATTTCCAAAACACTGTTGAGACTTTGTTATAGTAATTTGCCATCAACTGAGGCTTAGGTGGTTTTTTAGACAAGGAAAATAGCCCATGAATATCTTCCACAGCTTTGAAGGCTTCCTAAAATGTACAGATTAATCACTTCATCATTTCATTTAAAAAGGATCGAATATCAAGCACTTTCTTGAAATTAAAACGTACTATAAATAATAGAAAATAAAATGCCTAACATGGTTTTTGTCTCATAAATCTGAGAAATATTTGTAATTACAAAAATGCTGTCTTTAAATTTCTCTGTTGTTTTTTTTTTTTTTTCAAGACAGGGATTCTCTGTGCAGTCTTGGCTGTCCCAGATACTTTTCCTAATATAATCATGTTTGCTTGCCCTCTACATGTAGTAATTTAAGACAGGTGTCCCTATAAAAAAGGAAAAAGACTATGAGCAAAAGCAGAAAATTAAATCACATTTTTACTTTTATTTATTACTTTAACTCTTAGTTAAAGCATTTTAACTAAAAACTGCTGATATTTTAGTTAATCCTTTGTAATTTCAATAGGGTTTTATGTTAAATAAATATGAAAGTCCTCAAGTTATAAAGCCACAAAATGATGTGACTATAAACTAAGGGGGAAAGGGCCAGGAAGCTTTTTATCACCAATGCCATCTCTAAAATGCAGTATATACATACCATGCATGGTGCTAAAGCAGCACTTCTCCAAACAGAGAAAAGGACATGTAATTTGAAATTCTCATCATCAAAAAATGCTCATAAAGTTAAAATGTAATATCAGATTAACACAAAATTATGAGGAAACTGCTATTTAATACTGTTTGTAGAAGCTAGAGATGTAATCAGTGGTGTTGCACATGCTTGCCATTTCAAAGTTTAACTACTGACACCACGAGGTTGGGAGATTTAGCTCATTAAAGTGCTGGCCTACCAAGTCAAGACAAGGCTCTGGGTTTGACACCTAGCACAGAAGGGCATGCGCATATAAACAGGTACTAATCCCTGGCACTAAAACCAAACAGTATTGAGGGGAGGAAACAACAGCACCAGCAGCAACAGGAACAAAATACCTGCATCTTTTAATATTTTTCTCCATACTTCTTTCATCAGACCACCCAGCTCAGAATGGTACCAATCAGAGACCACTTATAAAACCACATTTTGAGCAGTGGCCATGATGCAGGGTTTTGTTGTGGCATAGAATGAAGATTTCATAGTTTAGTCCAGATTTTGCAAGTGATTAAAAACTGACCTCTGAACTTCCTGTCTAGAACTCTTCCTACTGTCAGACAATCTTAAATTCTCACATTACCCACTGAAATTAACCAGTATTGAGTAAATACTAATACTCAAGGTGGAGAGGGAATGGAACAAAGCTAACAGTTAACTTGCCTGCCACAGTTCCATGCTGATAGCACTGTCCAACTGAACAAGTCTGGTTTCCAAATGCATGGACTGGCTCTCTGGATTATTAAGATTGATTGCTGTGCTTTGGTTATGATGGCGCTGAATCTGCGCTAAGTGCATTCGCAAGTTGTCACAGAGCTTGCGGAACTCAGCCTTCCGAGTGTACTGGAGGCAGAATTTGAAAGCTGTAAGCATAATTGTCAAACAAGAATTAGATATTTTGTCAACTTCAGTATCTGAGTAAGTTTAATACACCACATATTAAGATCAACTTTAGCAAGATTAACTAAGCTCACCATTTGTCTTAACTCCCTCATGAACCTATACCACCACTCTGAATCCTGAGCAAAATAAGACATGGTCATAAATCCTGGCCCAAGATATGGTTCCCAGAAATCTACAAATAGGAAATGAATAGAATTTGAATTTAGGAAAAGTCTCAGAAGCTGGAGAAATGGCTCAACATCTGGTTACTCCAGAGGATTCAAGTTAAAACTCCCTAAATCCACATGGCAATTTATGGCCATCTGTAACTCCAGTTCTAGGGAATCCAGTGCCCTCTTCTGGACTCCGTAGGCAACAGGCATGTATGTCTGTATCATAGACAGTCAAAACACCCATACACAAAAAAAAAATTAATTCAAAATAAACAAACCCAGAGTCACCTTCAAAAACGTAAACGCAAGAGTTGCTAGGCTGAAATACAATGAACTTACATATCTTATGTATATAAATTCAACATGCTTTTGTACTAATGACAACTATGTAATGAGGATTTACCTAATCTAATTTCAAATACAGAAACAGAAGAGCATATGAACTACTTGTTCCATCAAAATGCACATCTATGCAATATCAGAGTACTTTTTGGGGACATCTTTACTCTTAAAATATTTCGCTGAGTGGGGGGTGGCACAGATGTCAGGGAGTTGGCAGTAAGATAATCAAGAATGAAGAATAATAATATGAAAATATACAAAATAAAGCCTATTGCTCAGTGTGCTTAACTTTAAAAAGGCAGGAGGGGGCTTCAAAAGTCAGTAGAACAATTCTTAAACCTATAAGACAGATCTCTTTTTCAGCTATTTATGCAATAAAGATCAATTTCATTTCACCAAGGCTAAAACTAGTTGTTTTTAAAAACTATAGAGAACAAAATGTTAATGTACAAAAATCTATTCTAAAGTCAACTTTTCAAATCAGTTTATTAACATTTCATATTGTCATTTTACCTTGCTGGGCGATATCATGGTAAAGGCGCTCTACTCTAGAATTGTTTCGAAGAAGGTCCAAACACTGCCTGTATGATTCCCACAGGAACTTGACCCAAGGAGTCAAAAGCAATCTGTCAGTACGATCTTGAGTGTCTTCCCCGCTTACTGCACTTAAGAGAACACTACAAAGAAAGTCCATGGAAAACTATTTTAAGTAATTTTCTATTTTATTGTGATCTGAAAGCCCAAACCAACAATGACACTCTTCCCACAACCTCATATATATTGTTGAGATGTCCCTGAATTCTCAGTCTGTATTACAACTGTTTAAATTTTATTGCATGTTCTATCCTAAGGTGTAAATTTTAAATATTACTTACATGGTTGGTGAAGTATACATTTTAAGCTTCTAAGCAGTTTTTCTGATAACCACCTACCTTCAAGTAGGGGAATGATAGTGGCCCATGAAAAAGAAAAACACTGTGCTGGGCAGTGGTGGCACACACCTTTAATCACAGCACTTAGGAGGCAGAGGCAAGCGAATTTCTGTGAGTTTGAGGCCAGCCTGGTTCACAGAATACATTCCAGGACAGTCAGGTGTCTCAAAAACAAACAAACAAATGAACCATTGTGCCAACTATCAAAATACTTACTAAGGCATTAAACCCACATACCTCTCAGGAGTCTGAATATTATCCAGATCTTCTATATCTAACACCATTTGTTGGGACTCTTCTTTAGCAGCTTCTGTTTTTTCCTCTGCTAATTTCAAGTATGCCCTAACAACATCTTCTAAAGATTTAATGTTTACCTACAGGAAGAAAGAAAATGAATTAATTTTTCTCCAATGAACTAAAAGAATGTTTAAAAATCAAACTGAGATAGAAAACAATTTGAAAAGTAAATTACTCTAGAAGTTATTAAAAGCCTTTAAAAATACAAAAAAAAAAAACTGAGCTCAGTACCTGCTGACAGATGTTCTTATATTGATATAAACCTTCCTTAGCCAAGTGGCTCTTACGAAGATCCACACACAGTTCCAAGTATTTCAACATAATTGGCTCGTGTATCTTTTGCCATGTTCTGTGTTTCTTACTTTTCATAACATCATAAAGAACATCCAGTGCAGGTTGCTTTTTGCCAACCTCAAGAAATTCTGGAAAAGAAAATGAGAATTAAAATTAGCTGTACATAATACATAAAAACCTAAATGACAGACCAAGGAAATAGCTCAATAGCCCTTGCTGCCAACCCTGACCCTCTTGAGTTTTATTGTTAGAATCCACATGGTGGCAGGAAAACCCACTCTTGTCCCCTTAACTTGCACAAATAAATGTAAAGGAAAAACTTTTTAAAATCTAAATCTTGTCCCTTTACTGATTTAATGTTCTAGCTTACTCCTTTTTTTTTTTTTTTTTTTTTTACATGTTTGGCTTCTGATTAACAATCCCATAATCGGGGCTGGAGAGATGGCTCAGAGGTTAAGAGCACTACCTGCTCTTCCAGAGGTCCTGAGTTCAATCCCAGCAACCACATGGTGGCTCACAACCATCTGTAATGAGATCTGGTGCCCTCTTCTGGCCTGCAGGTATACATGCAGGGAGAACACTGTATACATGATAAATAAATCTTAAAAAAAATCCCATAATCATCCAACATATAATGATGAAAAATTAGTATTATCTCAACATATAGTGTCTATATAGAGCTCAGTGATTTTAAAATTCCAGAAACTGAAGTCATGGATGGGGGGGATACCTCCCCCAATAACTGAAAGTATAATTATGACCTCATCACATTTCCATGGATAATTTCATTTCTGCTAGATTTTATGAAGTAGAAAAACGGTAGATTGTTTTTACTATCTAAGGTCAACTGACTACATTTAAATGAGTTTATTCTGAAGGAAATCCAGTAGTCTCGAAACTGGATACTAAGTATGTCAGTTGATATCTCTGATCTGATATAGGTCTGAGCCTTTCCACACAAATTTTGCAATCATCTACAAAATAGCTAGCTAAACTGTTGACTGGGATTAAACTGAAGTTATAGATGTGAGTTTGAAATGTGACAATCCGGAGGCTGTAGAGATAGCTCAGAGGTTAAGAGCATTGCCTGCTCTTCCAAAGGTCCTGAGTTCAATTTCCACCAACCACATGGTGGCTCACAACCATCTGTAATCGGGTCTGGTGCCCTCTTCTGGCCTGCAGGCATACACAAAGAATATTGTATACATAATAAATAAATAAATAAGAAATGTGACAATCCAAATGAGTCGCATACACACACCAAAAAAAGACAAGAAAGGAATTCATGGGTCTGGAGAAGATGGCTCAGCAGTTAAGAGAATGTCCTGTTATTACACAGATCTAAATCCCAACACCCCCATCAGGCAGCACACAACTGCTTGTAACTTTTCAGCTCCAGGGGATACACAATGCCTTCATCTGGCTCTTCCAGAATTTTACAGACACACACACACACACAAATAAACCTTTTTTTTTCTTGAGGGGAACGGTCAACACACAGTGGCCCAGCTCAAAAATAAACCTTAAAAAAGAAAAAGGAGCTGCTGAGCTTAATGACACGCCTTTAATTCCAACACTTAGCAGACAGATGCAGGTGGATCTGAGTTCCAGAATAGCCACACAGAGAAACCCTATCTCGAAAAACAAAACAAACAACAGCAACAGAAAGAAAAAAAATGTGTGTGTGAGAGAGAGGCAAATCTGTAAGTTGGAGGCTGGCCTGGTCTACTTAGTGAGTTCCAGGGCTACAAAGTAAGATCTTACATCCTATACAAAATAACAAAAAAAAAAATTAACTTCATTTACTGGCTCCTTAGTTATGAGCAATATACCATATTGTTTTAAGATGTTCATTAATGGGAACTGTGGTGAAAACTCTGTACTATCTTTAAATGCGTCTTAACTCAAAACTTTTATAAACTTAAATTAATGTTAGTTTAAAAATTATATGGCAAAGTAATGACTTTATTGAGCTTGAAGGCACTGTGTGTAGTAAGTAACATTTCCAAATCCAGCTGCTATCTTAAATTTTATGCAGCACCTTTTCAAATTCAGCCAACAGAAGTGGCTTAAAGTAAAAATTTGTTTTTGTCCTTTTCCCCCTTCACACAAATAATAGAAAATAGTTAATCTAGTCAACTGGTTAGGTTCATTTTTAAATTTAGTAATTAAGTCAGAAGTGGTAGCTTATACATGTAATCCTAGCATTTAGGAGGCTGAAAACACACACACAAAATGCTGAATTTTGAAACACAAAAATTCAGAAACAAAAATAGATTCTACTGCACAGTTTTAAAACATAATTTGAAGGAGTTAAAACATTGGTTTTACTAATCTCCATTTTTTAAACTGTTTATTTTCCTCCTAAAGAATAGACTTGGGGTCAGGGATAGTGGCCCACACCTTTAATCCCAGCAGGGAGGCTGGGGCAGGTGGACCTCTGTGAGCTTGAGGCCAGACTGGTTGGTCTACATTGTAAAAAACCCTGTCTCCACCACCCCCTAAAAATAATCTTGAGCCAACAATTCTTTTTTTAAATCCTGAATCAATCTGAATCTGGGATGTGGTCTACATAGTAAAACCCTGTCTCCACTATCCCCTAAACAAACAAAAAAACAAAACACTTGAGCAAATAATTTCTCTTCTGAATTAATCTGAATTTGGGATGTTCTGCCTTAAAGCAAGATTGTTAGATGCCCTGGGTTCAATCCTCAGTACCATTTTTTTTTTTAAAGTGGACAGCATTTGAGGCTGTTCTTTCCACCCAAGTTCTGTAACTCCCGTTCCAGGGAATCTGATACCCTGTCCTCTGAACTCCTCCAACACCAAACACACAGGTGCACATACATACACTCATGCACACAGAAAGCCAATAAAGTTTCTTATTTATAGGGAGCTTACTAGATCTACAGGTTTAATGACTAAGATTTCCGGAATGGTGCTTCCCAGTTCTTCCAGTGAAACAATTCTCCTGCGGCTCTCGAACATACTAAGTTTAGACCTGAACAAATCATGCATCAAATCAAAAACTAAGCACCTTTACAGAATGTTCTTAGTCCTCTTATTTATTTTTCCCTCCAGTGCTGGGACCCAAACCTAGCGCCTCACCCCCAGTATGCCAGGCAAACAACCTTAGCACCACCCATACAGTATTAAATAGTATTCATAGCAAACAAATAGAAGCTCAACATTATGTGGAAACAACCATCTTCATTTCAGCACACACTGTTGCCTCAAAATTTTACCAAATGAAACAAGTTAGTACAGCTAGATATATTAGAACCAAAAATTCTGTTTTAAGCACTATCCTCTTCCTGAAGTGTGCCTAAGGTTGTTTTCCATGCTACTTTAGGTGTTTTTCAAAGCTATTTAACTGAAAGTCCTTATCAGAAAAAAAAAACCCACCTTAGTGAATTAATTTAGCCATAACAGCAGGACTTAAAAGATGGCTCAGCAATTTAGAACACTGGCTACTCTTCAAAGACCTGGGTTCTATGCCCAGCACCTTCATGGAAGCGCGCATCATCTCTACCAACTCTTTCTGACACCCTCTTCTGACTTCTAATAGTGTACTACTTGCACATAGTGCACAGACATACATGCAGGCAAAACACATATACACATAAGATAAGATAAAATAAAAAGAAAATTATAACAGCAACATTAAAATGGCATCATACCCATGTACCCAACTCCTAATTGTACACTAAGGATTTATATTTTCAAGCTATTATTCAATGTTTGCAATATGAAATACAAATAAAGTTAAAGTTGAGGAGTGAACTCATGATAAAATACAAAACACTGGAAATATAAGAATAATCCACTTTCCCACTATATACTTTTAAATGGACCTGGGGCTTCTTTACTTTAAAAAAAAATACTATTTCTTAATTATTTTATGTGTGAGTGTTTTGCTTGCATGTGCCCCACAAGCATGCCTTTGTATGTCAAAAGAGGATAGATCCCCTTCAACTAGAGTTACAGCTGGTTGTTAGAGTGGTTTCTTGATGTCATGTTTAGAAGCTTGATGTGGTAGTATCAAATCTGTATCATCAGCACTGAAGGAAGTTGAAGCAACAGTATCAAGTTTGATGGCAACCTGGGCCACCTAATAAGACTCTGGTGCTAAAACAAAAACCCTACAAAAATAAACCTTTAATGGTAAGTCTGGTTTAAAACTTATCCTTTCTAACTCTGAAAGTCTCAAATAACTAAAGGAAGCACACTTAAGTGAACATTTTACTGGGCGTAATAGAGCACACCTTTAAATTAACCCCAGCACTCATTAGGTGGATTCATAAGAGACCCTGTCTCAAAACACAAAATTATCATACAGATACCCGCACTGTCCCCCAAATAATAAGAAAAATAAGGGAAGGGATGAATACTTTTAAACAAAACAATGAAATTGGAACAAACTCTTCATGATCCATGGTTGTGAGATTTAATGCTCCTAGTTAATGGGGTAGGAAGGCCTGATGAAGCTAGGATTTCAACACTTAAAATGATTCCAAGACTAAAATTCTAGAAACTGAAATCCAGAATTTTATGTATTAAGAGAATAAGTGTAGAAATTACTAGCATTCCGTGTTTATCTTTAGAACATGATTGAAACCATGAAAAGGTTCACATCAATCCTTCATTTTTCACTATTCTGTGCAACAGATAATGTTACTACTCAACTGTGGGGTTCCAATAACAACTTCATCTCTTAAGGCAGGAGTTGTAGGGTTTGTGTGTAAAGTGAAAAGGCCTTGACATTTTTCCCTCAGAAGTGACTGCTTAGTGTGACTGGAAGTCTATTTTATTAAAAAAATCGCTGGGGTTACAGATGCTACAGATAAAACATTTAAGTAAACAGATTTCTAAAATGTGAAAAGCCCTTTCATTATTCTACTTAATGTCCTATAAACAGTGCTAAATGTGATAGACAATCTGTTCCAGATAAGTCCCTTGGAAGCTAAGGAATCACCACTTGCTACTTCAGACACTAATGGGGCTGCAACAAGAAGTCAACACAGGCCTTTGGAAAGATACATCAATAGAATCCACGTTACCCACAGTACTTTACTGCTACTTTCCCCAACTTGCTCATCATTAATCAAGTCTACTTCAACTGAGAAACAGTGAAAACAAATATAGAACACATTATGTAACCTTCTTACTTTAAAAGTTATTGAACTATTAAGTTCACATGCTGATTCCAAACAGGAAAATACAAGGTCAGCATGTTACTGTGTATGTATGTATGTAGGCCAAAGACTATCTAGTATTTTAAGTGGACAACGATGGGGGGCGGGGATGCCCGCTGGTGAAATGTTACAAATAAACATCTATACAACAGCTATACCTAGTAAGTCCACCTTTTCTACAGCGCAACGGAATTCTAAGTTTCAGAACATCAAAAGTCCTAACTTAGCTACACCTCTGATTTCAAATATAGATTAGTGTTAGTAGTATTAGGTTAGTTATCAGCAACTTGCAGTTTTAGTAAATTCTACTACAATTCCAGGATGCATAATTACTCTATTCCAGATTACTCCCTAACCACAAAAAAAAAAAATACATTTCAGAAGTATGTAACCAACACATCTTTATTCCTGGCAGACTATCAACAGTATTCCTTTGTAAGTACTGACTCAAATGGCCTTTTCACAAAATAAGCCCTCCACTTCTAACAAGCTCGCCAAACATAAACCCTCAACATACATGGTTTACCTGTTTGGATTAAGAGTTAAAAGGAGAGACGGCTACAGAATTATTAGGATTTTTTAAGGCAATTTTTAAAGATCAGAGATGTGCATACGACTTTTCCACCTCACAATGTCAAACTAAAGAGATCAGGACAAGTCTTTCCTGCAAGGGCCAGGGTTTAAACACACATATGTTAAGAGAAACAGCAGACGGTGGGAATGCGGTGGAGAAAGGAAAAAAAGAAAAAAAAATCTGGTTATCAAGAGACCTTGGTTTTAGTTTCCTGAAGCTCCCAAGTGACCTTGGGGAAACAACTCTAGAGGCTTGTCTGGGGAGAACCATTTTTAAATCCCTAAAGAATATTAACTTTTCGTGGTTCAGAATAGGCTTTCGAACTGGCCCTAATCAATGGGGGGGGGGGGGGGCACAGGAAACAAGTTAATGGATGAGAGGCCTGAAGTGCAAACTAGCGACTGTGTAAAGGAAGTGGACCCTGACCCAGCAGGCCTCAGCGTGGGACTTGGGGCCAGACGTGCCTGAGAGGCAGGGTGGAGGTAAACTAGCCGGGTTCCCGGCCCCGGCGGGAGGTGGAGCCGAGGTTCTCGCGTGCATTGTCCCCGGGAGGGAGCCATGTTTCCTCCTCCCCGGCACTCCCAGATGGCGGTAGGGAGCGCGGGGCTTCCCAAGCAGCCCTCGAGTCTGAAAAGCCGGAGGGAGGCTGATCGAGGGGAAGGCTCGCCGGGCCGGAGAGACCCCGCCACGCAAGCATCAGGCGTCAGCCAGGGAAGACATGCCGGGGTGACGGTTCCTGATCCGCGCTTTCCGCCGCGGCCCGTTTGAGCGGGGAGGCCGTGCCGAAACACGGCCCGGGTGGAGGCGGCCGTGATCACCGGGCTCCAGAGCCCGGGCTCCGGGAATCGGGCCGGGGCCCTCGACCTCCCAAGCCTCAGGCCGGCCCTGTGCGGCGCGACCTGCTGCCTTACTCACCGTTGGCGCGCTTGAGGGCATTTTCCGGCCTCTGGAAATAGGCCGGCATCTTGGCGGTAGGCTCAGCTCACCCGGCGTCAGCGAACTCCCTAGTGGCCCGGACCGGGAGAGGAGGCGGAGGGGAACTAGCGCGAGCTTCCACGCGCCTCGCCAGCAGTCGCCCGCGCCCTGCCGGCCAGAGACGGAAAGGAAGGAGCCACGTGATCCCCTTGCGGCGGCACCGCCGCCGCCCGAGCCCCGGATGTCGAGGGCGGGCCTCTGCGCATGCTCCGACTTTCTCCACGCGCAGGCGCGCTCGTCTGTGGAGCGCGGGCTGACGTGGCGGCGGGTACCGGGTGGCGCGAACAGTTGTGTACCCCTTGGGGCGCGGGAGGGGAGGACCTTGGAGACATTTTCCTCCCGACAGCGGTGCTCCAACGAACGAACGTGGGTTGGGAAAGGGGAATTTGCTGTCAGATCTGCGACGAGAAAAGGCAGTGTCTCCACAATCACTTCCAAAGCGAATAGCCCGTGGGCAGACCGCGTTAGGTTAAGGTCACATTGGCTACGCAGGCTCCTCGCCTGTCAGGAAGGCTGAGAAAGAGTTTTGTTTGTTTTTTGTTTTTCGACACAGGGTTTCACTGTGTGGTGTAGCTCTGGCTGTGCTGGATCTCATTTTGTAGACCAGGTCGGCCTCCTGCCTCTGCCGAGTGCTGGGATTAAAGGCCTTTGCTGCCACCGCCAGCCGAATTTACTTAACGGAAATGCGGAGCTCGGCGCTGGGAAATAGGGTACCAATCGCTTGACTGACAAGGAAGGGGAGGGGAGCACACTAATAGAATTATTTGGTATCCTTGTGGGTTTAGTGTCTCAAGGATTCTCAAGAGAAAGCTAGTGCTGGCAGAGCCACCTCATAAGAGGGAGAAGGCCCTGGAAAATAGCAGATTATTTGTGTGTTTGAAAATACGCGAGTGTCGTCGATTTTTACATAACAGTCCACGTCACAAACAAAAGAAATGTGTGTTGGTGGGAAAAGGGTTTATTGCAAGCCATGTCTTTTATTGCTGACTAACAAACTTAGTGTGCAGAAATTAATTACTATGCTTAGAGCTTGAAAGCCATTTAAACTGCGTCGAATTATTAAGCTCTTGGTAGGAAATAGCTTGAGTTCAGGGCTGAAGATTGCCTAGCATGAACAAGGCCCTTGGCTCAGTCCCTAGCACCATAATAAGAAAGGTTCGGAAGGAAAAGGTGGGATAAATTACTGCAAGTTTATTACACATTTTACAATAATAAATATTGGATATGTGAATTAATGAGATACTGTATCAATGAATGAGGAAACTACAGTACATGCCACAAAAGCATCTCTTATTTCTGTCTCCACAATGAGGTTTTTCCATTTAATGAAGAGATGGGGGGAAAAAAAGCACAATTTCTTTTCAAATCAAAAACTTGGCGGTGGTGGCGCACACCTTTGATACCAGCACTCTGGAGACACAGAGGCAGGCTCTGAGTTCAAGGTCAGCTCAGTTTACACAGTGAGTTCTAGGAGAGCCAGGGCTACACAGAGAAATCATTTCTCAAATAAAATTTAAAAAGTTAAAGGGCTTTTTAAGGGTCTGAAGAGATGGCTCAACCTTTAAAAGGGTTCTGGGCCTGCAGAGCACCTTAGTTCAGTTCCCAGCACTCATGCCAGGCTGCTCATAACCACCCATAACTCTAGTCTCGGGTATCCAGCACCTCTGGCCTCCCCGTGGCACCCTACATACCCACATGCAGACACAGAGTTTTTAAGTTTATTTCAAGAGTTCTTACCCCAGAATACTTAGACCATGATAAATGCATGAGCTTTCACCTTCCAAAGCAAATACCAGACAGGGTTGGTTTAAAGGAGCAGCAAATACTAAGATGCTTTAGCAACTGTTTTATGGGAATGATCAAGGGATTTCGTTGTGTATATTATAATTAACTCAAAATTTAAAAGCCAAGCATAAAGAGCAAATAGTTCTTTCATGCAGTTTTTATTACATAAAAATTAATTCACAGGCTAAAGAAAGATACAAACGATAAAATAAAAGGAAACTTGACCTAAATATCAGAAGATGCTTATCATATCAGAAAAGGATAAAAAAAAAAATAGGAGCTGGAGAAATGGCTCAGCAGTTAAGAGAACTTGTTGCTCCTGAGGAAGATCCAGGTTTGATTCCAAGCATCCACAATGTGGTTTACAACCATCCATCCATAACTCCAGTCCCAGGGTATGTGGCACTTTCTGACCTCTACAACCACCAGACACACACATGGTCCACCTACATACATGAAGGCAAAATACCCAGACACAGTAATAAATCTAAAAAAAATTTAAAGGTAAATGGGTTCAGCATTACTCATTTGTTAGGCCCAGTCGAATGAACCCTAGAAAATTAAAAGATGAACTGAAATCAAATATCCCTCATATTCATAATTTTCCCTTTCACATTGTTTGAAGCATATGAAACATTGGTGATATAATAGCCAATGAAGATTTAAATGCATTAAATAAAATTATCGAATTACTTTTACTTTATTTATATGGTGGCTGGTATCTGAAGTTCCAACCACTCAAAGCCTAAGGTAGAAGGTTGCTTGAATCCAGAGTTCAAGACTAACTGGGCAGCACACAAGACACCATCTCCAATAATTTATTTGGGGTCTGGTACTATTTGTTAATGAAAGCAATGATATCAATTGTAGGGGTAAATATATTCCCCCACCAGGTTTTGGGTAACTTCTAGCAGCCATAATGTTGAGTGGTAGAGATAAGACACCCAATGCCTCCTTTCAAAGGATTCCTTGATTTAAAAAAAAAAAAAAAAGATAGGAGCTAATTGGACCAGGAAAAAAGCATAATTGCTTACTGATTGATTAATGCTCATTCATCAGGAAACAAGCAACTTGAAGATACGTTTGAAACTATTCAAGCATGGTCAAAGCTGATGTTTTTTTACCTTGTCAAGTTACTTTTGACTTCCTGGGATAGTTTCTTTCATACATGTAAGGAATTTTTTAACATAATTTTTTAACTGATTCTTTGGGAATTTCACATCATGCACCCCAATCCTAGTCATTTCCCGGTCCTTCCATGTCCACACTCCACACCTGTAACCTGTCCCACAAAAGAAAATATAAGTAAGTAAATAAGAAAACACGCCAAAAACATTTTGCTCCTCCATTTTTCCAACTCGCCATCACATATTAATTTGTCATGACATTGGGAGCTGTGGTTTGTCATGCAGTATATCCTATCGCCAAGACAGCTTTACTTGCAAATGTTCGTTGGTCCAGTTCAAGGCCTCTGGCTTCTGGTACTCCATTAAAACTAGACCCTCACCAAAACTTCTCTCATATATCCTGCTGTTGTCCTGAGTTTTGGAGATCCTGTGGCTATGGTTCTTCAGGACCAGTGTAGGGAATGTTTTTGAGAGTGGTTTTGTTCTCTTTTGTTTTGCTTTTGAGATAGGATCTCACTATGCAATGAAAAAATTCCAAGCTGGCCCAGAATTTTCAATTCTCCCACCTTAGCCTGCAGTGAGCTCGAACTACAGGCTTGCATCACCATGTCTACCATCACGTTTATCATTTTATTTATAAGAATGTGGCAGTGTACTTATAAACTATGATTTCCAGTAAAGCACTCTTTCAACAAATCTTTATCAAGTGTCAAGCACTTTACTATGTGCCAAGCATAGTAGATATACATTTTTGATAGGTGTCACAAGAGTGAACAAAATAGCTTTCTACCTTAATGTAGGAAAAAGACAGTTCAAACTCAACATAAGCTTTGTGAAGGCAACATCTCTCCAGGCCACATTGATGGAGGAAGGTAATTGATTAATTATATAAGCCAACTGCTTGGCCTCATAGCTTAGAACATAGGTGGGTGGAATAAACAGAATAGGATGCTGGGCGGAAGAGGAAGTGAGGTCAGACTCTGCTCTGCTTCCGGAGAGACTCAACAGCTCTGCTCTGGAGCAGAGATGCCATGCTCAGCCCTCCCAGGTAGAGGCAATAGATCTGTGCTCTGAGGCAGATGCACGCAATGAAGCTCCTCCAACCCACAATGGACTTAGGCTAGAATCTTCCCGGTAAGCGCACCTTGGGGTGCTTACACACATCATTAGAAATGGGCTAGTCCAGGTGCGAGAATTAGCCTGTAAGGGCTAGAGTTCATGGGCCAAGCAGTTCTTAAATGAATACAGTTTGTGTGTTGTTATTTCGGGCATGAGCTAGCCAAGCGGCCGGGGTGTTGGGGATGCAGCCCCGCCGCTCTTATTTCAACACCACATCCTATGTCTTTCGGTGCTCTCATAGGCCCTCCCCAACTCCTGCCATTACCTCACGAGGAACCAGTCATTCCTTTTTATTTTGTTTTATTTTATTTTTTGAAACAGTCTCACTATGTAGTGCTGGCTAGCCAGAAACAGATCCAGCTTCCTCTGTCTCATAAATTAGTTTTTTTGCTTTTCTTTCTTTTTCCTCTTTTTTGTTTTGTTTTACATACCAATCCCAGTTTCCCCACCCTCCTCTCCTCCAGCTCTGACCCCTTCACCCCACCCCAAACCCCCACCTGCTCCTCAGAGAGGTTAAGGGCTCCCCTAGGAAGTCAACTAAGTCTGTCCCATTGCCTCCTTGAGGCAGAACCAAAGGGCACCACCACCACCACGACCGCCTCCTCCCCCTGGCCTAGGCTGAGCAAGGTATCTGTCCTTAGAGAATGGGCTCCACAAAGTCAGTACATGCATTAGAGTTAGATCCTGGTCCCATTGCCCGTGACCCCTTACACCACCCAAGCTACACCATTGTTACCTGTATTCCAGGGGCCTAGTTTGGTCCTGTGCAGGTTTCCCAGTTGTCAGTCCAGAGTCAGTGAGCTCCCATTATCTCGGGTCAGCTGGTTCTGTGGGTTTCCCCATCATGGTCTTGACCTCTTTGCTCATTTTTATTTAATTATTTATTTTCCAAGACAGGGCTTCTCTGTGTATCTTTGACTATTCTGGAACTCCCTCTGTAGACCAGGCTGGCCTCGAACTCAGAGAGATCCACCTGCCTCTGTCTCCCGAATGCTGTAATTAAAAGAGTGTGCCACCACACCTGGCCCGCTTGTTCACATTATCCCTCCCTCACTTTGGTTGTACTCCAGGAGTTCGGCCCACTGTTTAGTTGTGGATCTCTACATCTGCTTCCATCTGTTTCTGTAAAAGGATTCTAGCTTCACTGGGGTTGTGGACTGTAGGCTGGTTGTTATCCTTTGCTTTATGTCTGGTATCCACCTATGAATGCATACGTACTATATTTGTCTTTCTGGGTCTAGGTTATCTCACACAGGATGTTTTTATCTAATTCTATCCATTTGCCTGAAATTTAAAGTTGTCATTTTTTTTTTTACCACCGAATAGTACTCCATTGTGTAAACGTACCACATTTTCTTTATCCATTCTTTGGCTGAGGAGTATTTAGGTTGTTTGCAGGTTTTCTACCTCATAAATTCTAAGATTAAAGGCCTCCATCCACCTAACCCCTTGCCTCCTTGCTTTTTTTTAAAACGAACCTTCTCATTCAGGTTTTGCTTAAGGGACACTTCCTCCAGGTATCTTCCTTGGCACCAGATTAGGTTAGATGCCAAAATGCTGAACATTAACTGGATTTGGTGGGCATGCCTTTAATCTGAGCACTCAGGAGGCAGAGGCAGGCAGATCTCTGGGAGTTTCAGGGCAGCCTAGTGTATATACTGAGTTCCAGGACAGCCAGGGATACAAAGAAAGATATTCTCTCTCTCTCTCTCTCTCTCTCTCTCTCTCCCTCTCCCTCTCTCCCTCTCTCTCTCTGTCATATGTACATATATATACACATATATACATATATGTGTATACATATACATGCACATATACATATATTTACCATTAATAACAAACTGTCTTATCCTTTATTATACTTAAGAGTGGAAAAGAACCAAAATTTTGAATTGTTCACTGATGTATCTGAATGCTTGACAGAGCAACAGTCAGATAGGTTGCTTACAAACTAAACATGAGAGATTAACAAATGAATATTTAAATAAATATTTAAATCAAACTGTTTCCAGCTCTATCTGTAAGGAAGAACAAGTCTAGAAGCCCAAGATATATAATCCTTAGTTCTTAGTGCATCTGTCCATCTACTTCCAGTTTCCCATTTGCTTAAGCTGCGAAACACAAATACAAAAGTGTTCTCTGCCCAAAGCTTCTTGTTGCACTGTGTCTGAGCCTGCAACTACACTGAAATCTATTTGTGATTTTTCTGAATGTCCAAAGATTCCTCATTACCAACTCCCCCCCACAACACAATACTTCAACTTCCAACTCAAAGCTTCCACTACCAAAACCCTTGACTATAGGGCATCTTTGCTGCCCCACTCCCTGTGCTGTTTGCCTATAACACTATTAATTCCATCACTGTACCCATCTTTCTGGCCACTATGCCCATCCCGCACCCCTCACAAAAGGGTGAGTGAGTTCCTTTTTCAGCCTACTGGCCCCCAGAGGGGAGATCAGACATATACCACTCTTCCCAGTAACTACTCCCAGAGCATTCTCTTTCAATTCTCCCTGAACTCTGAACTTTGAAGCTCAAAGAGTCTTATGATATTGTGTAACTGAATGTGGTAAAGTTGCAAAATATTTGGCAGCAGTAAAAGGTTTCTGAAAATGCGCAGAGCTAAAACTCAATACAAAAATCAAATGCACAGTGAACCTGGGGTTAGCCCATGTTGCATCCTATAGCATTGGTTCTGAACATATGCACTTTGTACCTGCTTTAACACCCAACAAAAAACAAAGCTTGCAAAAGCTAAATTTGGGGCTGGAGAGGTGCTCACCAGTTAAAAGAGTTAATGGGCCAATCAGTGATTTAAATAATATAGTTTCTGAGTGATTATTTCAGGAGTCGAGGTAGCCAGGAAATGAACAAATGGCCTCCTACAACAGTATACCAAAATTGCTTTAAGACAAAATTCTTTATGACTTCTCATTAGTTTGACTTATAAACTTATTTTTTTAACCTGGTATGTCTATTTAGTAATGAAAGTAACATTTTTTTTTCATAGACTGAAAATTTGATTGAAATTTAATTGTTATATTATTAATAATACTAACCTTAATGTTGCTGTTTCCATTACAGGTGTACCACCCTCGCATGGCTTTTCTATAGTTTGTAAAATATATACTTATTTTATATACCTGGAGCCACGCAAAACTGTCTCAGATGAAAAGGTTCAAAAGTGGAGAAAGCTGAAGAAACCACCACACTAGACCACCTGCTATTCCTCCAAGTTACAACCTGAAGTATCTGTAAAGCTCTGACCACGCCTTTCATTCCCAGTTTTGGGAGCATGTGAGGACATTTACTAGAGATTGAACCCAGGACATTTTACATGCTAGGCGAGTCCTCTCCAGCTGACCTATATCCCCACTCCTCTTTTTACCCTTTTGTTTTGAGACAGGGTCTTCCTAAGTTCCCTAGACAGCGTCTTAAACTTGCAGTCTTCTGGCATCAGCTTCCTGAGTAGCTAGGATTGCAGGCTGGATTTGAACTTGATGTAGAGCTAGCCAGATGGTCAGCAGGTGAAAAGCTCTTGCCACACAAGCTGCATAACCTGAGTTCAAGGGATGGAAACCAAATAAAAGTAGGAGAGAACAACTCCTGAATTCTGCCCTTTGACTTCCATAAGTGTGGTCCCACTGACATATGTACATCACACACACACATAGTGATGATAATAAAATTTTTAAACAAACAAACAAACGAAAAATATCTGCTGCTCTTACCGAGGACCTAAGCTAACTTACAAACACCCATATGGTGGCTTCTGATCATTTGGAATCTGCATTCCCTCAATTCTGTGTCTCTAAGCTAAAGAGATATGGTGGCATATATCCGTATGGCAGCTACTTGAGAAGCTGAAGCATGAATATGAGTTCAAGCCCAGCCTAGGCTACATATAACCAGACTCTGTCTCCAAAGAGCAACTCTGCTTCCATTTTGCTATGCCTCATCCTCTGTTTCCTCCTTTCCCAACTTAGATTTCTTCATTGTTGGTGGGTTTTTTTCTTTTCTGAGTCGTCTCTCTAATTTATTGTTACCTGAAAAACCCCATTCAGGTGAAATCTCATCACATACCCCTTACTGCAGCCCTGGAAACAGATGTCACCTTAAATCCAAAACCACAACCCTTGCAACCACTCAGTCACTCTTTTTCACTTCTCTAGGCTGTTATCCATTTTCCCAGCAGAGTGTTTCTGTTCCTCCCTTTGCTATTTTCAGCGTGTTGACCTATCTCCCACCCAGCTAGCTACCTTAGTGCTGCACAACCTCCACCCTTCTGTGCTATCTGGCTACAGCCATCCTGAATTCCAACACTTCCTCTCACACACAGGCTTGACCACTTCTTGTCCCGGGAGCATTTTCCTCCCCTCAGCTTCCAGGACCTGATTTGCACCCCACCTTGCTGACTACTACCCACCCGTGTGTGATCGTATCTCTCTCTCTGACCTCTGGGATTGAACTATCCAAGGGCTTAGACCTGGACCTCATTCTCTGACTATAACTCATGCCTACTTTCTAGCTCATGGGTTAAGACATAATTTCTATCCTGTATATAAAATTGCATTGACACCCTTTGACTTCTCTCTAAGAAGCTAGACTTGCCACACTTCTGTTTTACACATCAAATAAATGTTTATCTTATATATTATATACCTTATTATTATATGTGTATGATCTGTTATGAAATAGACTCCTGGTCTCCTCTGCCTCCACCCTTTCTTGTCATCATCCCAAATTAATGCCAGCAATTCTGTTCTTCCACCTATGCAGATAAAAGACATCTTTGACCCTTATTTTCTGACTTACCCCGACACCCAATACCGTATCCTAGCAGTTACCACCACCGCCTGGTGATGCCTGATCCATGTTACTGACATTTCTCACGTAGAGTAAGTAGTAACTTACTAAATCGGGTTTTTATTTTCACGTTGGTTCTTTCTCTTTACTCCCAACATACCAGGAAAGAAATTCTTTGGAAGTAAAAGTGAGTTGGTGCCAACCCCCTGATGGTGAAAGTCAGAGTCTTTACAGTATCTCACAAGGCCTTGCACAGTCCTGGTCCTCTGTATTATTACTCCCCCCTCCACCAGAGTCACCATTACTGTAAAATTTTCCCCCATATAGTAATGACAACTTCCCTTTCTCCTACATCTCTTAGCATCGTTCTTTTATTTCCTCCACAGCATTGATCGCCATCGATTTCTAGCATATTTTATTCATTTATTTATTGACTGCCCTCTAAAAAATAGTAATCTTGCCAAGGGCCAGGTCTGTTTATTTGCTCATGTATGTGACATCTATAAGTGTGCCTAACACATAGAAAGCACTCGATAAATGTTTGTTGAGCACATGTCATTGAGACACGCCTTTAATGCCAAGAAGAGTGGTACACGTCTCTAGTCACATCAACTTTGAAGCTAAGGTGGGAGAATAGCATGAGCCCAGGACTCTCTGAGTAGCCTGGTCAATGTAGCAGACTATCCAGGGAGACAGAGAGAGAGATGCTAAGAGAGCTCCCATTTGCCTGTTGATGTCCTTGTGTGATGCTGGCAGGCTCTTAAAGGTGGTGACTCAAGCAGCCTATCATTGTATGCAGATAGTGCCTGGCACATGGTTAATACTCAGAAAACATTAATTCTGTGACTGCTTTCAGAGCAGCTTGATTGTTTCACCTATTTGGAAAAAAAAAAAAAAAGATCCCAAACCCTCCAGCTTTCAACCTTCATCAAGTCCAGTTAAGGTTGAACCCTCAGCAGAGATACACCAAGTATGTATTGCACCTCTACCAAGCAGGTCACTGTTGTTGGTGGCCATGAAACTCAGTTTCTGTTTGGCATTTTAGGAAGGTAGGCCCAAAGCTACCCAAACCAACTACCAAAACCAAATGAATAAGACACTGAAGAGTGGTTTTGGGTGTGGTTTGAAAACAAATGTCTCTGTTAAATATGTCAAACATGATTACAAAGAAACATGGAGCCACAGGGTGTGGGCTTTCATGCTGGGAGGTAGAGATAATCTTTGTAGAGATTTCATTCTGTGTTACAGAGCAACTTAAAGGGCACCTGTTTAGAAAGCCCTATCCAATATCCAAATGTAATCTGATGATCATTCTGTTTTTCCTTTAATTTAGACTTTTTAATAGTGTATATCAATTGTACAAATAAAGGATTTCATTATGGCATTTTCATTAATGTGTCTCATATACTTTGAAATAATCTTACTTCCCTTTCCCTTTTTCCTTCTACATCTCTAATTTGAATTTTCTGCAGCGTGTTCACCATCAGGTGATTATTTTGTTTCTTTGGTTACTAGGTGGCAAGCTTTAAGGGACCAATGAGGCTGTGTTTGCTTTTGTGCCCCAGTCCTGGAACTCTGCCTGGTACAGAGCAGTCCCTGCATAAATATGTGTTGTGTGAGTAAATAAAAGAGGAGCAGGAATGATGGCTCAACGGTTGAGAGCACTGGCTACTCCTCCAGAGGACTCAGATTTGACTCCCAGTGCCTGCATGGTAGCTCACAACCAAAAGACCTGATGCCCTCATGGCCTCCACAGGCATCCAGCATGCATGCCACACACAGACATACATTTAAACAAAACACCCATATACATAAAATAAATAAATAAAGTGATGGAGACTGACCATGGTGGACAGAATTCTGTAATATCCCCGACATTACCATCTCCTGGTGAACCCGCTTTGTATAAACACTAGGCCTGTTTTTCAAAAGTAGGATTTGGTTATATGCTACAATTGACTTTTAAATTTTTTTTATTATTGTGTGTGAGTGTGGGTACATGTATGTTGAGGTCAGAGGACAACTTTCAAGAGTTGGTTCTCGGGCTGGAGAGATGGCTCAGTGGTTAAGAGCATTGCCTGCTCTTCCAAAGGTCCTGAGTTCAATTCCCAGCAACCACATGGTGGCTCACAACCATCTGTAATGAGGTCTGGTGCCCTCTTCTGGCCTGCAGACATCCACACAGACAGAATATTGTATACATAATAAATAAATAAATATTTAAAAAAAAAAAAAAAGAGTTGGTTCTCTCCTTCCACCATGGAATCTGGGTATCAAACTTAGGTTGGCAGGCTTCTGCCCAGCTACAGGTAACTTTTATTTTTTATTTTTTTTAATATTTATTTATTTATTTATTTATTTATTTATTTATTTATTTATTTATTATGTATACAATATTCTGTCTGTGTGTATGCCTGCAGGCCAGAAGAGGGCACCAGACCTCACCACAGATGGTTGTGAGCCACCATGTGGCCGCTGGGAATTGAACTCAAGACCTTTGGAAGAGCAGGCAATGCTCTCAACCTCTGAGCCATCTCTCCAGCCCCCAACAGGTAACTTTTAAAGGGGGAGATAGTCCAATGAGATGGCTATAAGAACCCTTGACGTGCAGACTTACATATAACACACACACACATACATTAAATAAATGAATATAATAAAAAATTACTTCAATAAAGGAGCTAAGAGCAGTAAACAACCACTCAGATAAAAGAGAGAGAGATGTTAGTCCGACAACCACAAGGAGCTGAATGCTGTCATCAGTCTGAATGTAGAATCCAGTTCTTCTGATAATCTCCAACAAGAAATGCAGACTGGACATCACTTGGATTCCAGCCTGAGAGAGACCAGCCCTACTGTACCAAGCCCAGAGAGCTATGAACTCACGAGTATGGGTATTCTGAGCCTCTAGTTCATGCTAATTTGTTACGCAACTATGAAAATTAACATAGAGGCATTAACAGTTTTCTCTCTCTCTCTGTTTCTCTCTCTCTCTCTGTCTCTCTCTTTCTCTGTCTCTCTCTCTGTCTCTCTCTCTGTCTCTCTCTCTCTCTCTCTCTCTCTCTCTCTCTCTCTCTCTCTCTCTCTTTCTCTCCTTCCCTCTGGTTTTGGTTTTTGAAACAGGGTTTCTCAACATAGCCCTGGCTGTCCTGGAACTCAATCTCTAGACCAGACTGGCCTTTTTCATAGGTCATGCAAGAGGAACAATGAGTTACATTGAAGTTCTAGGAGTCAGCCCACCAGAAGGGCATCCTCTGATGGGTCAATCTCGTTTAGGCAAGACCATGGGACTGCAGACCCTGGAATGCCTTTTGCTTCTGCTGTGCCTTTACATGTTTGCTGCAACTCTCTTTCTCTCATATCTTGCATGGTGTGAGTAGATGTGGGGAGATGTGACTGTAATTCAATGTGTTTATCTCTTGGAAACATCCCATTCTACTGGGCATTTTTAACCTGTGGATTGGCAAGAAGATGACCCCTCCTTAAGCTGTACTGTCTCGTTTGATAATGATGATAGCATATATAGAGTTTTGATGAAAAAACTAAATACAAGGGTATGTTTCACAGCTAGGATCTGGGAGTCTCTCTTAAGGAGCTGTATGGATTTTAGCTCAAGTTAACAACTAACAACTGAGTCCCAGTAGCCCAGCTAGTTTAAATTCTTTTAAATTTAATGTTGGGAGATGTGTTCACAGGTCTTAGAGTGCATCAAAGCTGAAACAAAGCTTTGAAAATAACAAAGTCAGACTAAGATGTTTTTGTTAAATAACATGGAGGTGAAAACCCCAAGAAGACAAGTTTTAGAAAGGCACATAGCTGAATTCAGAACTCTCTAAGATCACAGAACAAGAACAAAGCAGCCCAATTATTACTGGCTGACGTTCTCTCCTTGCTAGGTTTGGTAAATGACAAAAGGTAATGACTAATTCCTTCTACCCATGTATGCCCTCAATCTCCTGATATAAAAAAAACTATTAATGAATGGATATGTACCCTAAAGATTTAAAGTAGAGCTGAATGATTTTTTCATATGCAAAAGTTTACATTTGTGATTTCTTTAAGATTTCTTTTTTTTTTTAAATATTTATTTATTATGTATACAATATTCTGTTTGTGTGTGTGCCTGCGGGCCAGAAGAGGGCACCAGACCTGATTACAGATGGTTGTGAGCCACCATGTGGTTGCTGGGAATTGAACTCAGGACCTTTGGAAGAGCAGGCAATGCTCTTAACCTCTGAGCCATCTCTCCAGCCCCCTCTTTAAGATTTCTTATAAGATTACCTTTCGAGATAAGTAATAAAGTAATCGGCCCTTTCTTTGTAACTGTAACATATTACGTCAGAAGAATAATGAGATTCTAAAAGTAATCTAACCCTAGCACTTGGAAGGTAGAGTCAGAAGTTCAAGGTCATCTTCAGCTACATAGCAGGTTGGAGACCAGCCTTGTCTACCTCAGACCCTGACTCAAAGAGAGGGAGAATTTTGGTTAATAGTATGTCACCAATTCCCCCAAATCCTGTAAAGCCTTGTGTGCACCTGCTGCAAGTTAACAGGAGGTTCTAATAGTGAGAAGCATTGAGAGTTGTTGGTGCCATGGTTTGGGATGATGCTCGATGACTCGGGGTCAGAAGTTCAGTTACACTATTACTAAGGATTCTCATTCTGGGTAGTGGTGGTGGTGCAGGCCTTTAATCCCCACAATAGGAAGGCAGAGGAAAGTGGATCTGAGTTCAAGGCCTGTGTGGTCTACAGAGCAAGTTCTAGGACAATCAGAACTGTATAGAGAAACTCTGACTTGAAAAAACAAAACAAAAACCAGAAAAAGATTCTCAGAATATGCAACAGAAAGTGGCACTTGTGCTGCAGCTAATCACTACGTGTAACATGTCAGGATCATGGGGAATAGGTGTAGCAAACATGCCAAAGATAGAGCTGGGCCTGGGTGCCAAGATGGTTGCCCTACATAAGAAGAAAGTAAAGGCCATGAAAGTGGACTGAAGAAGAATCCAGAAGAACTGTGTGGATGCAGGCGGGGTGCACACGTTCATGTATAACTGCTCACTGGGAAAAGAACTCCTTTGTTTCTTTAATTGTTTAGATTATTTTTTTATGTGTTTTGCATGTACATATGTATGTGCACCCCATACACACCTGATTCCTGTACAGACTGTCAGATCCTCTAAAATTGGAGTTACAGATGACTGTGAACTGCCATGTAGATACTGGGAAACCCAAGTCCTCTGAGAGAGTAACAAATGCTTTTAACCACTGATTCAGCTCTACGGCCCAGAACCCAGAACTTGTTTTTTGAATGGATAATTTGAATATAACCTGTACATCATAAAACAAAGATTTTTTTTTTGAGACAGGGTTTTACTATGTAGCCCAGGTTGGCCTTGAATTCTCAGTCCACCTGTCTCTGTCTCCTCTGAGAGTTGAGATTACAGGGAGTATACTACTACAAGAGGTATTTAAATAAATAAACAATTATGGTGTACCAATCTTGGTCCATTACTTGTAATAAATGTCCTGATGATACAAGGTTGACAGAAGAAACTGGGTGTGGGTTATACGGTAACTCTCAGCACTTCACTTATGGCTTTTCTGTAAAGTCAAACTGTTCTAAAACAAAAAGATGACTTTTTTTTTTCTGGTTTTTCAAAACAGGGCTTCTCTGTGTAGCCCTGGCTGTCCTGGAACTCTCATTGTAGACCAGGCTGACCTCACACTCATAGAAATTTGCTGCCTCTGCTTCCCAAGTGCTAAGATTAAAGGTGTACACCACCACTGCCTAGCAAAAAGATAACTTTTTTATTTTTAGACACATCACTGTAAATGATAAATTTTTTAGTGTTCTGTGGTGATTTGCATGAGAATGACCCTCATAGGCCCATATAATACTTGAAAACCTGGTTCCCCAGCTTGAAAAAACGGTTTGGGAATGACTAGGGGGCGTGGCCTTGTTGGAGATGTGTCACTGAATGAACATTAAGTTTTCAAAAGACTCAGTTGATTCCATTCTGTATGCAACTGATGAGTCCTTCAAACAAATCAATGAATTTAGGGGTAGTCTTAGAAACTCCTGATACAAGGCTAACGACACTTTTCTAAAGTTTTTCTGATTCAAATTTTATTGGGAGGGCTGGAGAGATAGCTCAGAGGTTAAGAGCACTGACTGCTCTTCCAGAGGTCCTGAGTTCAAGTCCCAGCAACCACATGGTGGCTCACAACCATCTATGAGATCTGGTTCCCTCTTCTGGCCTGAAGGTGTACCTGCAGGCAGAACACTGTATACATAATAAATAAAATCTTTTAAAAAAATTTATTGGGAGAGGAACAAAGGTAAGTGCGGTTAGCTTCTCTTGACTTTCAAGGAAACAAGAGGAGAACAAGTGATGTAAATTAGGCTGTACCGCTAAGATGGGCAGATCTGGGCTTTGAAACTAGAAAGTTTATTTCTACACCCCAACTTCATCTATGACAGAACAGAGGTCAGTCTCACAGCTAAAGATTGGTTGGATAAGCTTTCTTTCCACCATCTCCATTCTCTAACCCTTACGCTGGAGAACTTGTCCGGCAGGTCTGACAGCACAAAGTAATGAAATAAGAGGGGGAGGGGGAGGCATAATTACCAGTCACCTACTGTCTTAGTCACCGTTCTGTTGCTGTGAAGAAACATCATGACCCTCACCCTTACTGGAATGCTTATTTTCTTTTGGTCAACAGCGTTCCCAACACATATTAGGTCTCCAATTATTTTTATTTGTTTTCGTTTTTGTAATGAATCAGTGAATGGAGACTCCATCTTTAAGGTACTACACAAACCGAGGGTGGAAGGCTGGGTGGGGCTCTGTGATTGAACAGAGTTTAGAGAAATGGAGCTGCGAGGAGGAAGTCCCCGCCAGGAAAGAGAAGCAGGGGAGGTACCTGCAGGGTCGAATCCGCCGGCCGGAAGAGACGGAACTGGGGTGTGGGCGTGGCCAAGAGGAGGGGCGGGACCTGCGGCGCGGACGGGGCAGCAGCGGAAGATGGCTGCGGTCGTGGCCACGGATACACAGCTGATGCTCGGAGTCGGGCTGATCGGTAAGGACCCAGGCTCTCTGCCCGCCAGCCCGCGCTGCAGCTCCACCTCGGTTCTCAGATCTGCCAGGGAGGGGCTGGACCCGGGCCGCGGAATTCGGCCTCCTCGCCGCCCGGACTGACGTGAGGCCTGCGGGCTGGTTCCGCCTTGGGAATACGGGGTTGGAGAGCTGTGGCCGGGCCGCTGGTGTTTGCGGCTCCCCGGGAATATAGGTGACGCCCCGGGGGTCTCGAGGAAGTGGCGGAGCCAGTGTTGGAACCCACGCAGGGTGACCTCGAACTTCCACGGTGGAGAACTACGAGCCGGTTGATCCAGATGTCCCTGCTGCGTGGTCACATTTGTGACCCCGGCTAGTTTATAGGAATTTATGATGAGGAAATCCATAGGTATCTTTGGACAGTTAAAACTGTGTGTGAGCTTTGTGCAGTCCAAGCAGGCGGTAGCTGACACCGGACTACACGAATGAATGAACCTTTATAAAATCCTTTGAATAGTCTGTCTCCCGAAGTTCTTATGCGCCTAAACCCTATCCTTCCTTGCAGAGTGCAAGCCATTGCTTAGGCTTAGCAAATAACTACACTATTTTTCAGACGTTCAAAGGAGTGTCTTTATCCTTAATTCATTTTTTTCTTCCAGTGTGAAATTTTATTTATTCATTTTGCATGAGTGTTTGTCTGACTGTATGTTTTTTTCACCGCGTGCATGCCTGGTGCCTAACGGAAGCCAGAAGAGATCATCAGATCCTATGGAACTGGAGCCAATTGTGAGCTGCCATGTGGGTACTGGGAATCGAACCAGGTCCTCTTGAAGAACAGCTAGTGCTAACTGCTAAGCCATCTCTAGGCACATTGTATTCATATCTAATGCGGTTTTTAAAAAGTGCTTGAAAACAAAGCCTAAGTACCTCAGGCATCTTGGGCTTGTCAGCACTTCAGGGATATTTCTGTCTACAGACCAAGTTCTATGACAGCCAGGGCTACACAGAAAAACCCTGTATCAAAAAAAAAAAAAAAAAAAAAAAGACTTGCAACAGACCTACCCGTAAAAAAAAACCAAAACCCAGTCCATTAGTTTTTTTTTTTTTATTTTTATTTTTTATTTTTATTATGGCATGCATTTAAGAGGTATTTCCTTGCGGGGCAGTGGTGGTGCACACCTTTAATCCCAGCACTTGGGAAAGTAGAGGCAGGTGGATCTCTGCGAGTTCGTGACCATCCTGGGCTACAGAGCAAGTTCCAGGACAGGTTCTAAAGCTACACAGAGAAACCCTGTCTTGAAAATACAAACAAAAGCAAACAAACAAACAAACAAACAAAAAAAAAAAACCCAGAGAAAGAAAAAAGGTATTTACTTCTAAACTGGGCAGTGTTAGCATGCCTTTAGTCCTAGCACTCCAAAGGCAGCAGCAGGTGGATCTACTCCAGTCTGGTCTACATAGTGAGTTCCAGGGTAACCAGAGCTACACAGGGAAACCCTGTCTCAGGAAAAGAAAAAGATTTGTTTCTAAGGAAAGAGGGTATCAGAGGCATAGTAATGCAAATCTATAGTGAACAACTACTTTGGGGACTGAGCTAGTCCCACAAGTTCTTTTATTTCCTTTTTTTGTAATTGAGATGCTTATTTTGGTGATAAAATTACATTATGAATGGATAGTTTTGATTATTTTTATTTTAAAAATTTGGTAGAACAGTAGCACTCTTGCTTAGCATGTAAGATGTGTTGGGTTTAATCCCCATCAAAAAACGCAAATTTTAATTTAGTCTGTATGAAGTTGAAGGAGGTTTCATTATCTCCTTCATTTTTGGGAAAGGGGGATTAGGGATCAAACCCAGGGTTTCAAGTGGCTCTGCCTATATGCCTAACCCTCTCTTTTTTTTCCTTTTAGGAACCTTTCCTATGTATTTTTATTGAAGATCTTCCTGTTGCATAAAAATATAAGTCGATAGCATTTTTTTTGTGTGGGAGATCATATTAACAAATATCTAAGCCTAGTTTTTCATTACAGTTTTATTTATTTATTTGTGTATATGAACGTGCAGACGGTTTGTCCACGTGGAGGTCTGAGGACAACTTATGGAAACTAGTCCTCTCCTTTGATCATGTGTGTTCTGGGGTCAAACTCAGGCCATTGGGCTACATAACAAACACTTTTACCTGTTTTACTTAGGTGACCTAAAACTAAAATCAAGGTGTATGCCTGTAATCTCAACTCTTGAGAGATAGACTCAGGAGAATAACTAGCCTGGGTGATCACAAACGAAACAACCAAACACGAATTCATAGGAATTTTGGGTCTCAAGAGCCTAAGTTGTTTTGTAAAGTGGGTTGTTAAAACTGATTCCACAAAATGTTTCTAAGTAACCAATCAATTTACTTCCTTGCTGCTGTTTGACATTCTCACAGTGACCATCTTTCCACCATAGAAAAGGACACTAATGGAGAAGTTCTGTGGGTGTGGTGTTATCCTTCCACCACAGCCTCATTAAGGAATCTGCTGCTTCGAAAATGCTGCCTAACAGATGAAAACAAACTTCTCCACCCCTTTGTCTTTGGCCAGTACAGAAGAACGTGGTTTTATATCACTACAGTTGAAGTCCCAGATGCTTCAATTTTGAAAAAGGTATGACTGCTACAAGGTCAAACAACAACAACAACAACAAAAAACCCCAGTAAATCTAAAGTGATTTAAGAATATAAGACTTGTAGACTCTGTATTTCATAATACACACACACTTGAAAGCCTTGAATGTTATTTTCTCTGGGACTGTTCCCTTTTGCACTCCATTGTGATTAGTTGAATGCTCAACCTAAGGATCAAAGTTAGAGTTTGGTAGACTAGAGGTTTAAGAGCAGTCTCACAGCCACACTGAGTAAAAATGACAAGTGTTTTCCATAATTAAAATCTGTTTTAGGACTAGGTGTGGTGCCTCACACCTTTAATCCCAGCACTTTGAAGGCAGGTGGATCTCCTTAGGGAGTTTCAAAAACACAGCACTAGGGGCTGGAGAGATGGCTCAGTGGTTAAGAACATTGCCTGCTCTTCCAAAGGTCCTGAGTTCAATTCCCGGCAACCACATGGTGGCTCACAACCATCTGTAATGAGGTCTGGTGCCCCCTTCTGGCCTTCAGATATACAGACAGAATATTGTATACATAATAAATAATAAAATAAATATAAAAAAAACCCACAGCACTATTTTAGAAGCTGGGAGTGCTGACACAGTCCTTTAATTCCAACTCTTAAGGGACTCAGGGAGGAGGATTGCCAGGTTCAAGACCAGCCTGAACTACAAATGCATTCCAGGCTAGTAAAAAACTTAAACAATTTTTTTAAAATTTATTTTTATATGTATAGGTGTTTTGCCTGAATGTATATCTGTATGAATGTACCACACGTGTGTCTAGTGCCTGCAGAGACCAGAAAAAGGTGTTGGATCTCCTGGGACTAGAGTTAGAAACAGTCATGTATGGCCATGTGGGTACTGGGAATAGAACCCAGTCCTCTGTAAGAGCAGCCATTGTTCTTAACCACTGAACGATCTATCTCTTCAGTCCCTTAAAAACTTTTTAAGTATTATAACTGTTCTTGGCTGAGTTAAGAATTTTTAAATTTACTTGTATATGATTAAGATACAATTTAATTTAAAGTGATTATTAAGAAAATCTATGTCATAATTAGACTTTTATTGGTATGTTGTTTTCTATGAGTAGTTAGTATCAATGTGACCTGGGAATAAGTTATGTGACTTCTTGTTTTGTTTTGTTTTGTTTTTCGAGACAGAGTTTCTCTGTAGCTTCGGAGCCTGTCCTGGCACTAGCTCTTGTAGACCAGGCTGGCCTCGAACTCACAGAGATCCGCCTGCCTCTGCCTCCCAAGTGCTGGGATTAAAGGCGTGTGCCACCACTGCCCGGCTTGTGACTTCTTTTTTGTTGTTACTGTTTTGTTTTTTGTTTGTTTGTTTTGTTTTTGTTTTTCGAGACAGGGTTTCTCTGTGGCTTTGGAGCCTGTCCTGGAACTAGCTCTGTAGACCAGGCTGGTCTCGAACTCACAGAGATCCCCCTGCCTCTGCCTCCTGAGTGCTGGGATTAAAGGCGTGCGCCACCACCGCCAGGCTGTTTTGGTTTTTTTTCAAGATGGTTTCTCTGTTTAGCCCTTACTGTCCTGGAACTCTGGAGACCAGGCTGGGCTTCAACTTAGAGATCTGCTTGCCTCTGTCTCCCCGGTGCTGAGGCCAAAGGTGTGTGCTACCACCCAGCTAAGTTACATGCTTTCCTAGTTCAAGCAAGTAGTTTTCCAAGAGAAAAATAAGGAAGCAAGTTGCTGAGTCTCTGGCATGAACCTGGTGGTGTCTCTTCACTTTTCAGAGTTAACTTTTGAGCTATAATGGGACTTATGAAGTATGCACAGACTATAAAGAATGGTATGAAAAATAGGAAAATCATTTATAAAGAGTTATAGGATTCTTAGAAAACGTAAGCTTGAAAGTTTCAACGTATTATAAGATCTTTGCATTTTGTTCAGTAAGTACTTTTACTCTTTGATGGTTTGTTTTAAAACAAGGTCTCTTAGAGCCCAGCCTGACCTCATACTCACTATGTAACTGAGGCTGGCAGTAAACTTTTGGTTGTTCTGTCTTCACTTCCCAAGTGCTTTCCATTACAGATTTGTGCCCTCGTGACTAATTTACTTACATTCAGTTTGCTGTGTTTGTTGTCTTTTTCAAACTTTATTTTTACTTTTATTTGTGTACGTGTATGCCCATTTGAGTACAGGTGTCTTCAGAGGCCAGAAGAGGGCATCAGACCCCCCTGGAGGTGGAGTTACAGGCAATATTGAGCTGCTCTGTCGGTTCAGGGATTCAAACTTGGGTCCTCTGCAAGAGTGGCAAATACTTTTAATTGATAAGACATCTCTCTTTCAGTTCTTTCTGGAAAATTCTTATGCAGCCTTAAGTGGATGTGACCCGTGTTTTGGATTATAGACTGCCAAGTTATAGCAGCGTTCATAACCACAACTGTGGTTCAGAATTCAAAGATAGTAAGATTTAGAATAGTCTAAACTATATATTTTTCAACAGAGCACAGTGGCATACACATATAATCTAGCACTTGGGAGACTGAGGCAAAAGGTCTCAAATTTGAAACCAATATGGGCTAGTTGTGTGAGACTATGTCTCAAAGTCAAACAAGGATAAAGAAGCCGGTGAAGACTTTGACATTTTGGTCTTTTCTTTTTATTGCAACTATGTTGTGTCCAAGAGGTTTGTTAGAATAGAATAATACTGTCATCTTTTACAGTAAGTATCTATTGAATTCTGTTCAAGTATCTTTAAAAAGTATGCTTTTGTTTGTTTCTTTTGGACAGGTGACTCATTTTTCTATTGTTCTGACCGCCAAAGATTTTAACCCAGAGAAATATGCCGCCTTCACTAGGATATTGTGTAGGTCTGTATGAAAACTGTGTTAAATGCTAATTCACCAAATTGAAGATTTCATTTTATAGTGATCTAGCTGATGTGCGCATGAAGGAAACAAATTCAGTCTTCAGTCTCCTGACTTAGCCACTGTGGCTTTGCAGAGGCTGGTTTGTAAGGACGGACTTTCTCTTTGCTTGAAGGATTTATCTTCTGGTTTGGGAAAATGGGGCAGGAGAGGAGAAAAAACAGTTTGCCCAATTTCTGTAGTCCCTGGGAGATTGCTTGCCACTTTTGGTCTGTCCCAATATTTCTTACATATTAAGCACATTGACTCTTTAATGATAGCTTTTCACAGGTTTTATCTTTCCTGTTTTACTAGTATCACTATGTAATATGTATTTCTAAATGTCAAATGTGTCAACTCACTCACCCAATAGTTTGTGAAGAGCTGAAGGGAATTTTTGTATTTCCTACTGTAAGCCTAATAAGTTTGAGTTTTTTTTATGTATTTTATACATATGTACCCCACACATATGCACATGTACACCAAAGCAAAAATTGAAAAATAAAACTTCATTACTTAAGAGTTACAGTTAGACTGTATTTTAACCAAATGAGGTTTTGCTGTTTATGTAACTAGCCATACTACAAGACTTGCTGTGGACGATAAATTCCAGGCATGTGACTCACCATGGAACAGAAACAGTTGCTGCTCTTGTGGCACTGACATAGGGAAGTTGTTATTGACAGAAAAGTCCAGGTCCAGAAGCTGTAAACTAAAAACACTATAGAGGTGTTTTCTAAAAAGCATGAGGTTTCCATTGCATCTGGCTTACCTAGTCAGGGCTATTTGAATAGACCTGAACTGAGCAGGAAGTATTTTGGAGTTCAAAGGCAGTATTGTTTCAGATCCAACTTCCCCTTCAGAAAGCCTAGATGTCTGGTTTCTGTAGTGCATGGTATTGTGGCATTCCACATCCTCCTCTCAGGCTATGGGTCAGAAGGAATGGGAACTCAGCAATTGGCAGCCACTTCCTTTGTCCCTTGTTCCTCCTGCTCCCACGTGCTCAGCTTTACATGTGTGCTCATGTGTAATTCTTCGGCATGTCCCCACACACATGTGCCTGATGTCTTTGTGCACATTCATGGACAAACACTTTTCATGATGGTGAGGTAAATGTAGAGGTGCTTATCGTCATTTCTGGGGAGAAGATCAGGCAGGTGTGCTTCCTATGACACACAGCAGAGGTCACTCAGGAAGGCTTCAGTCCCTGGGTGGCATCCTTTGCTACCACTCCCTCCCTTCCTCCTCTAGCTCCTGCAGCTAATGGGGTTCTGTGCACTCCTAGAGTCTGCTGTATACACCAGCTGTGGCAGGCCTGAGGGTTACTGTCCACACATGGTCCTTGGGGCCACACTGCATGAGTCTCCCACAGAGTCTTTCCAAGGGGGTTGTTCTTTCTGTCTCTCATAGCCCAGGGTCGTCATCTTACGTTGACTTCTCCATTACTATAGTTGGTTTCTGTTCATTTTATTTATTTATTTATTTATTTATTTATTTATTTATTAAAGATTTCTGTCTCTTCCCCACCGCCGCCTCCCCTTTCCCTCCCCCTCCCCCAATCAAGTCCCCCTCCCTGGTTTCTGTTCATTATGTTGATAAAATTTTTTTATTAAGAAACACGTAAGGGGCTGAAAAGATGGCTCAGTGGTTAAGAACATTGACTGCTCTTTCAAAAGTCCTGAGTTCAATTCCCAGCAACCACTTGGTGGCTCACAACCATTCATAATAAGATCTGGTGCCCTCTCTGACCTGCAGACATACATGCAGTATGTCTATGTAATAAGTAAATCTTAGAAAGAAAGAAAGAAAGAAAGAAAGAAAGAAAGAAAGAAAGAAAGAAAGAAAGAAAAAAAGGCATAAAAATTATCAGTGATACAAGAGTCTATAGTAAAATTCAGGATTTCCCCTTCCTCTTCCCCAGCCCCAGTTCACACAACCCCTGCAATATACTCTTGTTGGTGGTCATACCTAAGAGCTCACAGTATTTATTGCTTCCCACCCTTTTCTCAGTTTGTAGCATGAAATAATTAGCATTTAGTAATCAGTTAAATTAGCTCTTTTTTTCCCAGCTAATCTACAATAAATATAATTTTCAAGTAGTCAGTTGTAAAATTCAGTTTTCAGTTTAATTTTCTCGGTTTTCTATTATATTAGCTGCTGAAAGGCCAAGTATGCCCAGTGATGTCTTTTTAATTTTTCAGTGCTGTGGATCAAACTCAGGGCCTCAAGCAGGCTAGGCCCACCCTTGACTACTGAAGTATAACAGCAGTCCCAGTCAAGTTTCTCAAGCAAAATGTAGCTCTAAGCCAGGCTTGGTGGCTTAAGTCTTTAATCCCAACTCTCTCAAGGCAGGGGCATGAGGATCTCTCTGAATCTGAGGCCAGCCTGGTCTACATGCAAGTTCTAGGACAGCTAGGACACAGAGAGACACTGCCTCTAAATAAATAAATTGCTGTCAAATAATTAATAAATGAATAAACAAACAAGAGAGAAGGTAGTCTTAGTTGCTCAGTGGAAAGGACTTCAAGGGGAAGAGACTGAACATGTGGCCTCTATAAATGCAGCTGACTTCCCATCGGTGTTTTCGGAAGTCTTTAACTTGATGGCAGATGTCTGTGTTTATCACTGGGTTTCTTAACCATCTAAGTGTAGTTGCTTCTAGGATTGCTTATAATAAGCATGGGTGCTTCAGCACTGTTTTATCTGTGAATGATGCTTTGAACTCTTGTCAAAGGAAGTTGAGCCAGGAGAACAGAGTTGTGTGACTGAGGGCACCAGTTGTGAGCATAAGACATAAAAAGAAGTAAGAATACAATATTCCTGGGAGTAACAGCTTTGGGAATCCATTGTTAATTTCCCCTATATAGGGACTACACTTCCAGATGGCAGGAGAGAGCCTTTCTCAAAGAAATGGTCTATATTTGTCAAGTGTTGTATTTCAAAGTAAATTAGAGAAGAAATGCTATGAACAGGTTGCACATTTGGAAATGCTAAAACTTCATAATCTAGAAAATACTAGAGTCTAATCTTGGTTCCTTTCCCACATTATCATACTGCATAAAAAGCATTGTCACCTTTTGTCCTTTCTCACAGAATATATCTGAAACATGGGAGCCCAGTTAAAATGATGGAGAGTTACATTGCAGTTCTTACCAAGGGGATCTGCCAGAGTGAAGAAAATGGCTCTTTCTTTAGCAGAGACTATGAGAGTCGAAAGGCATATCTTGCAGGCTCCATCAAAGGTAAGAAAGAAAAGAAAGGAAAACCCTGACCAGCAACAAAAGCCCAAGCCAAGGCATTTTCTATACAGCAGAATACATCAGCTCTTACGTTGCTTACTGATTTAGAATTTTGTCAGAACAAAACATTTTGTGGCAACCTTTTTCCATATTGTGTCTTTTATAGAAATGTGCTTTTAGCTAAATTTCATGGCTCATGGTCTCCACTGACTTCCACAGTTTTTCTTTCCTAACATCTTAGTCATTAACTCTTCCTACTAGAGAGCTACAGCCATGTCTATTGTCTAATCCCGCACTTAGCTGAAGAATACAATGACAGGCAGCCAAAAGCCGAGCCACAGATCCTCGGTCCTCTGGAGGTGGAGCTGCCCCACCTCACGTCCTTAACAGAGCCGACTGCTCTCCATCTGCTGGCTTCAGTAGGGTCGGGGCTGGGTGTTCTCCAAAGCTTTTTATGACTCTGAATAGTGTTGGTTCTCCTTCGTATTATTGATTGCACTTCCTTGGGATTCTGGCATTATCTGTGTATCCAGAGTTCCCAAAGGGCTGCAACTATGATATATATCCTGATGAGGACATGAATAAACATAACCATCAACTAAATGAAGTATGTCTGCACTTAACAACATTTGCCTTAAGGTAGCCAGCATATTAAAAGTCATTTTGTATTTATATGACAAGAATTCTTTTTAATGGAAACGTTATGCTTTTATGTATTTAATGCAATCTTTTCTTTTTATTTTAAGACATTGTTTCTCAATTTGGAATGGAAACTGTTATCTTACACACAGCATTGATGTTGAAAAAACGAATTGTTGTTTATCACCCCAAAATAGAAGCTGTCCAGGAGTTTACCAGGTACCATCTTTAATTATTAAAGTGTGAGCTTTCCTTACAGTTGGAGATACTAGATGCTGCTGTGTGCTATGTTCTGTTGCATATTTGATAAAAAGAGCATGGGTTAGTGTAGTGTGGTTTTTTTTTTTTTTCTCTTTACTCTTTGTTCTTTAGGGGGCTCACCATCCAGCTCCCAAGTAAGTACACACCGAGGCTTATTTTTACTTACAAATGCCTGACCTTAGCTTGGCTTGTTTCTTGCCAACTTTTCTTAAATTATCCTGCCTACCTTTTGCCTCTGGCCTTTTTCCTTTTCTTACTTCTGTATATCTTACTTTCACTCTTACTTTGTGGCTGGCTGGCCGGGTGGCTGGCCCCTGACCATGTCCTCTCCTTGTTATCTCATTGCTCTCTCTCTTCCTCGTTTCTCCTTCTGTTTATATTCTGTCTGCCAGCTTTGCCTATCTTGTTCCTGCCTTGTTATTGGCCATTCAGTTAAACAAATGAAGCATAAACAAAAGTCACACACCTGAAAATAATATTCTACAACAGGTTAGTGTGAGTAAAATACCATTTTTATGATTCAGTTTAGAGCTAGTAGTTCAGGGTCACTGAATTTTTATTTATCGTTAGAAATAGGGCACTTGGAAGGCAAAGGCTGCTCTCAAGAGGCAGAGGCAGATGGTTTCTGAATTTGAGGCCTGCCTGGTCCACAGTGCTAGTTCTAGTACAGCCAGGGCTACACAGAGAAACCCTGTCTTAAAAAACAACAACAGGGGGCTGGAGAGATGGCACAGTGGTTAAGAGCACCGCCTGCTCTTCCAAAGGTCCTGAGTTCAATTCCCAGCAACCACATGGTGGCTCACAACCATCTGTAGTGAGATCTGGTGCCCTCTTCTGGCCTGCAGGCACACATGCAGACAGAATACTGAGAATATACATAATAAATAAATAAATTAAAAAAAAGAAAAAAAAGAAAAGTGTAAAAAACAACAACAACAACAACATAGAAATGGACCTGCAGATGTGCACCCCAGGAGGAAGGGCTCTCCTTAACTTCTGTTTGGTGTGTATGTTTATATATGTGAGTGGGTGCTTGTGGTATGTCTGCACACATTCCTACAATACTGACTATAACTATTTCTTTGGCAGATACAATGAGTTAGCAAATTTTTGTTTGAAAGAAAGTAAGTAGTTTAGGCTTGGGGCTGGAGATATGGACTTAGTGCTTAATAGCACTGGCTGCTCTTACAGCAGGTCTGGATTTAAGTCCCAGTACCCACACAGTGGGTCTTAACCATCTGTAACTCCTTGGGCACCAAGCACAGATATGTTGCACAGACATGAATTCATGTGGAATACCCATACACATAAAATTAAATAAATTAAAATATATACATGTATGTACACATTCATACACATATAATAAACATTTTAGGCTTGGGAACTATGTGCCTCTGCCAATTTCTCAGCTGCCTAGCTAGCAGGAAAGTAACTCTAGACAATATGTGTGTGAGTGAGCATGGCTGTGTCAATAAAACTTTATTTTCTAAGATAGGCAGCTAGCCAGCCCATGAGACCTAGTTTGTTGACCTTTGTTTAAAGTAAATTTTTGATTCTGTTTTACCTGACTCACATTGTTAGTGGTAAATGGGGTGTGGGAAGTGGAATTTTTTGTTTACTAAATCTAATTCATTCTTAAATCTTTTTGTTGTTGTTGTTATTGTTTGTTTTTGTTTTTCAAGACAGAGTTTGACTGTTTAGCTCTGGCTGTTCTGGATCTCACTTTGTAGACCAGACTGTCCTCGAACTCACAGAGATCACCCTAGTTGCTGACTCAGTCTCCTGACCACAGGTGAATTTTATTTAATCAAACAAATCTTTGCATCATTAAAAAATTTTCCAGAGCATAAATAAAAATGGCATACCTTAAAATAATATTCTACAACATTTCCCCCTTTATATCTAAACAACAAATGAAAGGTTTTAACTTTAACACTATACCTATAATACCAGCACTTTGAAGGTTATGGCAGGAGAATTGTCAGGCCAGCCTGGGTTACATAGTGAGTTCCAAGCCAGCCAGGGTAAAATACCCTGTTCAAAGACACACATGTACACGCGCGCGCGCACACACACACACACAGGCATTACTTTATTGTCAAGTCCATTTAAGGCTTAGATTTCTCCTCTGTTTCTGCATAGCCATCCATAGAACTTTACCCTGGATGTTTCCTCTTGGGAGGAGTAGAAGCAGACAAGTGTCCAAAGTGAAGGCCAGCAATTGTATGACTGAGTTTTTCCTTTATTCCTTAGGACTCTGCCTGCTCTGGTGTGGCATCGACAGGACTGGACCATCCTGCATTCTTACGTGCACCTCCATGCTGAAGAACTGGAAGGCCTGCAGATGTGCACAGGTACACGAGAACATCCTAGGGGAGGAAGGACTCTGCTTATTTTTAACGTATGTGTTTGTATTGATGGGGCATGCACACATTGGTAAGATGAATAAGAAAACTTTTTTTTTTTCAAATACAATGATTTTTTTCCAATTATGAAATATTTTTTTAAAAATGTAGTAAAATGCACAAAATTGTCATTTTAACTTATTTGTGTGTGTGTGTGTGTATGTGTGTGTGGTTTCCTGGTATTAGAACTTGAATGTAGGGTTTTAGGCATGCTAAGCAAGGCCTCTACCACTGAGCTATATTCCCAGCGCCAAGTTAATCAGTAATTTGATTTTGAGTGGTTTTTTGTTTGTTTTTGTTTTTGTTTGGTACTTTTATTGAGACAGAGTTTCTCTCTGTGTTAACAGCCTTGGCTGTCCTGGAACTAGCTCTTGTAGACCAGGCTGGCCTCAAACTCATAGAGATCCACCTGCCTCTGCCTCCCAAGTGCTGGGATTAAAGGTGTGTGTCGCCACCACCTGGGTCATGATTTGCCTTTCAAATTATGAAATATTTCTGTCATGCAAAATACACAGAGTTGAGGCCAGAGTGATAGCTCAGCAGTAAAGACACTTGCCACCAAACCTGATGACTTAAGTTTGATTCCCAGAATATACGTAGTAGAAGGAAAGAACCAACTTTTTCTTTTTTAAATATTTATTTATTTATTATGTATACAATATTCTGTCTGTGTGTATGCCTATAGGCCAGAAGAGGGCACCAGACCCCATTACAGATGGTTGTGAGCCACCCTGTGGTTGCTGGGAATTGAACTCAGGACCTTTGGAAAAGCAGGCAATGCTCTTAACCACTGAGCCATCTCTCCAGCCCCAAGAACCAACTTTTTAAAGTTGTCCTCTGATCTCCACATGCACTGAGTACTGAATACATATACTCAATCAGTCAATAGAATATATTTTTCTAAAGATATGTAGGGTTGGAGATATATGACTCAGGGTAGATAATATTTGCCTAACATATTCCAAATATTCAAAGCCCTGAGTTCCATCCTGAGCAACAGAGACAAAGAGAAAATGTTTTCTTAAGTAGCCTCTTTTTTAAAATATTTATTTATTTATTGTGTATATAGTATACAATATTGTGTGTGTGTGTCTGCAGACAGAAGAGGCAGCAGACCTCATTGCAGATGGTTGTGAGCCACCATGTGGTTGCTGGGAATTGAACTCAGGACCTTTGGAAGAGCAGGCAATGCTCTTAACCACTGAGCCATCTCTCCAGCCCCGAGTAGAATTCTTTTTAATTTGTTTTTTATATTTGTGTGTGTGTGTGTGTTGCTCAGTTGCATGCTTACCTTCCCATAGCATATTGCTGGAGGTCAGAGGACAGCTTGTATCAGTTGATTTTCTTCTGCCGTGTATGTCTGGGGATCAAGCTTAGGTCATTAGTCTTGGCCACAAACACTTTTACCCACTGAGCAATATTACTGGTCCCACAAATTCTTAATTTTAATTTGTTGGAATTTTTTAGACTTCTGTTACTTTAGTACTTTATATTTTGTCTAGAAAAACCTTTTCCTGGGCTTAGACCAGAGTCTCCTATGCTTTCTTAAAAATGTTTTTTTCTTTCCCATTTAGTTCTTTAATATACCTAGGATTATTTTGTGTATATAGTGTCTGATTTTAGAATTTAATTTTCTTTTTTAAAGATTTATTTATAGTCTCTTTTATGTTTATAAGTGTTTTGCTCCTGTGTATGTCTAGGGACCACTGTGTGCCTAGTGCCTATGAAGGCCCGAAATTGGAGTTACAGATGGCTGTGAGCCATCATGTGGGCTCTGGGAATCTAATCTCTGTCCTCTATAAGATCCGCTAGTGCTCTTAACTACAGAGCCATCTCTCTAGCTCCTAATTTTAAAATTTTATTTATTTATTTATTTGTTTGTTTGTTTATTTTCATTTTTGGAGACAGGGTTTCTCTGTGTAACAGCCCTGGAACTCACTCTGTAGACCAAGCTATCCTCCACAGAGATCCACCTGCCTCTGTCTCCCAAATGCTTGGATTAAAGGTGTGCACCACCATTGCCCATCTGGGGATAGGCTTCTCTAAGAGTTACCTACTTTCTGACATTCTTGACCTAAATAGCATTGACCAAAAAGTAAATGTTTTCCTTCAGCCTTGTTCCTTGACATTGAACTTAAGTTTTAGAACATTTTGAGCCATGCGTATTTTGATTTTACAGCACTAATAAAGTGCCAAGGTACAGCTAATGTTCCTGAATAGTAGAAAATTCTAAAGAAAAGTAGCCAGTGAGTTATCAGATTGATCACTTCTGAGACTTTAACCACATGATTTCTTTCTGCTCCAGTAATTTTATTTATTTGCTGTGCAGGCTACATTGCTGGCTTTGTAGAACTGGAGGTGAGCAACAGACCAGACCTCTACGATGTGTTTGTGAATCTGGCGGATAGTGAGATCACCATCGCTCCACTCGCAAAAGGTGACTTTTCCATTCTGTTCTCTGTTCCAGTGTTAGCATGAGGTGTAAACCAAGCATCTTTGTGTTTTGTGCTGACTCCTTAAAACCAATATTTGAGAGCTTGCTAGGCATCTGCTGGAGCTGGAGGGATTTCTCGGTGTTCCTGCAGGTCTACCTGTGTTAGAGAGACAGGTGGGATTGCTGCTCATAGCTCTTGTATGCTCTATCACTGGTTCCCTAAGGTGGGAACAGCCAAATGCTGGCTGTCGGAACACTGTGCTAGAATCTGATGCTGTGAGGGTTTTATCTAGCAACTTAAATTAGTAAAACCAGTGTTCTCTTTTCACTTGTTTTAAAATTTCAAACATGACCATGTTCATGTGGAAAAATGAAAGTAGAAACAGACCTTAGGAAAAGGCTAAAATTATAAAAAATGGCCATGGCCACAGCCAGAAAGGATGGCACTGCCCTTTTCTGATCTACAGAGCGCACTCATTCCAGTTGGTACATCTCAGACTGTGTCCCTTGCAGTGACGCACAAAACTTTCTGTTTCACAGCAAGCAGGAGCGATTCTGTAGTTCATGTGACTGAAGCGGTTTTCTTTGTGTTTCCAAGGATCTGAACACGCTGTGTGCTCTTCTGGCTCCCGAGAGCCTGGTAGGAAGCTCTTTTTTCACAACCTTCCTGCCAGAACAATGCACTTAATTTTTTTATTTCCCACCCTGATTTTTTTGAGAGAGTTTCTCTTCATAGTCAGGACTGTACTAGAACTCACTCTGTAGACCAGGCTGGCCTACAACTCAAAGAGATCGGCCTTCCTCTGCCTTCAGAATGCTGGGATTAAATGTATGTGCCACTTAGATTCTTAACTGTAAAGGCGTGGTTTCGCCTTCCAGTCACAGCTCACTTGTAATCAGTGTTTTTCATCCAGTTTATCAGGCAGATATGAAGGGGAAATCTGGTTTGGCATTGGTGATAATACCTCCAGCATGCTGTTACGTTTGTGTTGGGAATAAAACAGAAACCCGGAGGGTTAGCTGTAGTCATAAAAGTCCTTTAGTGTGGTCTTTCAGATTTTCAGTTGGAAGACTTGGTTATTTTTTATTGTGTAAAATCCTAAATCTTTATCCAACATTCTTTCTGTTTTCATCAGAGGCCATGACAATGGGCAAACTGCATAAAGAAATTGGTCAGCTAATTGTGCAGTCTGCAGAAGACCCGGAGAAGTCAGACAGCCAGGTGATACAGGTAACCCTTGATTTGCCTTAGGAAGCATCCTGTAGCAGCCTCACTGTACACTCTCAGGGCATGGTAGCAGAATGAAGTGTCAGGGGACAGGTTTTACAGTGGCCAATATAAAGGTGGATAGGTGTGGGGGTGTGTGGGAGGGGAGGGTCATTACAGGGGCTGGTACTGAAGTCATCCCCAGTGGTGAGAATTGTAACCACTGAGTTTCATCCACTCTAAGAATTTTCATGGGGGAGCAAATGGTGAAACAGTAGCTTTGGAATCAAATCTTTACTTTTGAACTCTGAAGAGTTCAAGCTTTTAATAATAGGTCTGTAAGCAGATGCAAAGAGCAGCAGGCTTTGGCAGGGTTGGCTGACAACACGGTTTCCTGTGCAGCATGGCCAGGAAGAGTAGGTGGGTGTCCTCCTAAGACTGAGACACTTCTCTTCTAGATGAATTGGCCATTGCCTCCCATCACATTAGAGCAGAAACACTCATTCCTTTTAGTATCATTTAAAATTTATTCTTTGAGAATTTCACACATGTATACAGGTATACTTTGTACTTGGCATGTATATACTGCCTACTTCTTCCGGATTTCTCCAATAGATTCCCTCCCAACTTCCTCTATCTATCTATCTATCTATCTATCTATCTATCTATCTATCTATCTATCTTATCTATCTTATCTATCTATCTATCTATCCAGCCATCCATCATCTATCATGTATCTGTCTATGTATTGTGTGTGTGTGTGTGTGTGTGTGTGTGTGTGTGTGTATTGGTGTTTTGCCTGTATGTAAGTCTGTGCACTACATTTACACCCAGAGGTCAGAAAAGGATGTTGGATCCCTGCACTGGAATTACAGATGATTGTGAACTACCATGTGGGTGCTAGAAACTGAACCTGGATCCTCTGAAAGAGCAGCAGATGCTCTTAACCACTGAGTCATCTCTTCAGGCCTCTGCCACCCCCACACTGAGCTCAGTGCTGCCCATATGCACATGGGTGTGGGCATCCATTAGAGCACGAGTGACCTACCAATGCCTGCACCCAACAGGAAACTCTCTCCCTCCAACTGTCTTCTACTGAGTTAGGGTGGGGCTTCATTTCCCTCTCCCTATCCATGTTGAAATTTTAACTTGATCTTGTATAGATTTTACATGGGTAGTCAGAGCTGTATTGAGTTCATGAATGCTACAACCATGTCAGCATTTCACAATTCTCCTTTCCATTCTCCAGCTTTTAACTGCTTTCCACCCTCTCTTCCATGATTCTGTGGTGTTCTCTGAGCCTTGTGGGGTGGTGATATAGATGTCCTGTTTAGGGTTGAGCATTCAGTCACTTGTTCTCAGCACTCTGACCAATTTGAGTCTCTGCATTAATCACTACTCGCTGCAAAAATAAGCCTCTCTGACCAAGGTTGAGATCAGCACAAGTCTGTGGATATAACCATAAATATTTAGAAGACAGTTTGGTAATATGACCATTTAGGAAACAGCAATAGTATGTTTGCCCTTAGTATGAACTCCCCTTTTCCCTCTACCCTAGATGTGGGCTTTTGACCATGTTTATAGTAGCATCAAGAATTCCCTCCCATGGAGCAGTCAGAAAGTGGATGATTGTTACTCTGTAATAGCCCTGTCATTATTGCACCAGTGGTGGGCACATCTTGCCTTGCAAGTCACTTTTATAGCATATAGGATCTAATAATAGGTAAGACCATTGTTGTCTTTTCTTAGTCAGCGACCTATATGTAGCACATTCTGGCACTATGAAAGCTAGCAAGCAGGGAGAAAATGTCTTGATCAGTTTCAGCTTAATTTCTATATATCCTACAGCCTATATATGGATGGTGTCATCAGCAGTAGGGTCATAACATCTGGTTAGAGAGGCAGCGAAGAGCGATGGCGATAGCCTGAGAAACTGCCATGCTTGATAATATTGGTCACAATCAGAGATCATAGCTATGGGTTGTTTGGATTATTTCTCATAGATTAGAAGTGATACTTAGATAGCCTCACATAATGTATGAGATCTTGGGAAAGGAAAGTGATAAATGTTAAAAAAAAACTTGAATGTGATTATGATGTCAGCAAAACAGGTAAAAGACATGACTAATGTGAGTTCCAGTGAGTCACCAGCCCCTCAGGAGTGCCAGTTACTGAATAGGCTAAAGCCCATGTGGCAGGTGACAGGTTACTGCTGGGCAATTGTGGGGAAGAGACTCATTCAAAGAATGGTACCTGTAGTATGATTCTTAATCAGCAATTCTGCTTCTAGGTGAATATCCAGTGGAATTGAAGGCAGACACATAAATAGACTTGTCACTGGTAGCGTTATGTATATTTAATAAAAGATGGGGGTGACCAGATTATCCATCAGCAGGAAGAGTCGGTAAACAAATAGAGTGGACACATACAATAGAATATTATTCGGCCTTAGAAAAGCCAAGACTGAACCTTCAGGACTTGGTAACTTGTTGCATGAAACAAGCCAATCACAAAATGGCAGATACATGATTCTATGTAGATAATGTAGCAAAGCAGGTGAATCGTAGAGAAGTAGGGTACAGGTCACCAGGGTTCTGCAGGGAAGAAAGAGTTGACTAAACCCTGCCCTGGGGTGAGGGGGCGGTTATGAAGCCAGTCTGATAACAAAAGGTGGATTCTAGGAAATAACTATTCACATTTTTAGATACTAAAATGCTGTGTATTTTTCTGTTCTTTTAACAAAAGGTGGATTCTAGGAAACAACTATTCACATTTTTAGATACTAAAATGCTGTGTATTTTTCTGTTCTTTTAAAGGATATTGCTCTAAAGACAAAAGAAATCTTCACCAATCTAGCACCATTTTCAGAAGTGTCAGATGACGGGGGGAAAATTGTCCTCAGTGTTGAGGCACTGAAGCAAAAGCGATTCCCACCTGCCACAGAGAACTTCCTTTACCATCTAGCAGCGGCCGAACAGATGCTGAAAATCTGAATGCCCACAGCAAGCCCCTACAGAACTTCTCTTCATTCTGAGTACCCACTGGCATTACAGAGTATTGGAGTTACAGAGGAAATGTTCTATTTTTAATGATTTATTTCCAAGTATTGAGATCTGTCCTGAGAAACATTTAAAAACAATTGTGATTATTTTTCTCCCTGCCAGTTTGATCCAGTGCTGGACAGTGTTTTAGCCATGTCCTAATGGTAGGAGCCATATGGTGTCCCAGAGTTTAGGAGTTGCACACAGTTCAGCACATGCACGCCTTCATTGTGTATCCCTGTTTGTCTCACTGTAACCATAAACTTAACGGTTTATTTTTAGAAAGCTGCCTCACAGTTTGCTTTTTATTCTTCTAGAAAAAAAAACTTGAATTCTTCATGAGAGATTTTTTACTTTCTGAGCCAAACTGCTATATTTTCTGCAGAATTATCTAGAATATCATTCAAGAGATATTGCAGTTGCACTTTCTTGTAAAAGAAAATGTTTTGGGGCCTTTGAAATTTTTTGCCTATATTATGAAGGTTTTTCATAGATTTTGTACTAACTGCTGCTGGCAGTGCCTTTGGGAAAAAGAAACCAGTTCCTGTAACAGAGGAGACCGTTTTAAATATTAGAAACAACACCTTTGTTTTTTTGTTTGCAGTGCTGGAGCTAGAACCTGGGCTGGCATGTGCCTGGCAAATGCTTTCCCACCAAGCTAAACCCCCAACCCATAATGCTTTCATTATTATAAAGGAACTTAAGAATCAAATTGCAGAGGCTAAAACCAGATAGTGTCTTCAGGAAAAGTAGTTTGACTACATCATAAAGGACACTGTTATTAGACCTTCTTGTTTTGTTTGTTTGGTTTTTGTTTTGGTTTGTTTTTGAGACAAGGTTTCTCTGTGTAGCACTGGCTGTAACTCACTGTGGAGACCAGGCTAGCCTCAGACCCAGAGATGTCTGCATTCTTCTGCCTCCCGAGTGCTGGGATTAAAGGCGTGCACCACCAGCACCTTATTGGACCTTCTTAATTTGAGACCTTAAAATTGCCACATCATCACAGATGTCTACATTATGCATTCCAGTGTCTACTCACGTTAGTTATGAAAGGCTGCTTTCCTTCAGTACAGTTGTAGAACCTTCAAACCTTACCAGGAAACACATTTGCAAAAGCTTTATCTAATTTGGGTCTTTTTGCTGGGCATAGTGATACATATCTTCAGCAGTTGGTAGGCCGAGGCAGGAGGGTCTTTGTGAGTTTGAGACTAGCCTGGTCTACAAAGTAAGTTCCAAAACAGCCAGGCTGTTACACATAGAAACCCTGTATCAACAAAACAAAAAAGTTGGGTCTTTTTAAAAACTTGACATTTAAATAAAAACAAAAAATAGCCTTTCCCTCTTTTTCTTGGGTTGGAACAGAGAGGACCTGAAATAAGTTGTTTACTGGATTTAACAATTGAAGATTAAATCTGCACTTTATGAAAAGAACTGCTGATGTCTTTATTTTCTCTGTTTTCTTGCAAAAATTACAAAATTTAGAATTACAAACTTATGATGCAATGACTTCCCAGGGAAGGCCTTACCCTCTCTGAGGAGCAGATGGCGGAGGGGAGAAGGTGGGGGGGAGCGGGTAGAGAGGAGGGAGGGGGAACTGGGATTGGTATGTAAAAATAAATGAATAAACAAAAGCTTTTTGTTTTTGTTTTTTTTTTTTTTTTTAGGTTTTTCGAGACAGGGTTTCTCTGTGGCTTTGGAGCCTGTCCTGGAACTAGCTCTGTAGACCAGGCTGGTCTCGAACTCACAGAGATCCGCCTGCCTCTGCCTCCCGAGTGCTGGGATTAAAGGCGTGCACCACCATCGCCCGGCCCAACAAAAGCATTTTGATAAAGTTTTAAGTAGCAGTGGAGATTTTGACCATCTTGTGACATTTTTGTGTTTGGTTTATGTGTATGACTTCTGCCTGCATGTAATGTAGGTTCATGCACCACTTGTATACCTAGTGCTCATGGTGGTCAGAAGGCACTGGCTTTCCTGGGGCTGGGATTTAGATGTTTATGAGCCAAGCCTGGGTCCTCTGTAAGAATAAGTGTTCTTAAGTGCTGAGTCATCTCTCTAGTTTCTACTTTTTATTTATTTTTTGAAACAGGGTCTCACTATGTAGTTCTGGCTGACCTGAAACACAAGAGATCTGCCTGGCTCTGCCTCCTGGGTGCCAGAATTATAGTGTGGTCACCATACTTGACTACCCCCCCCCCTTTTTTTTTAAAGCCTTCCTACTTACCGTGACCTTTTCTCACACAAAAAAGATTTTTATTTATTGTATTATATGCATCTTTGTGTATGCCACATGTTGGGGTGTCAGGGGAGGTGTTGGATCTTCCTGGAGCTGGAGTCATAGGCAGCTACATGGGTGCTGGGAACAGAACTCATGTCCTCTGGAAGAGCATCAAGCACACTTAAATGCTGAGCCTTTTCTCTGGTTCTCTACCGTTAGTTCTGTGTGGCATCCACCTATGGCTACACCTAGCCACATGGTAGGTCACTTGCCAGTTTTGTCTCTTTAGGCTGCTGTGATACATTTTTAAAACATAATTTTGGAATAATTGTCCTGCAGACAGAGAAGCACAAATACCTTTGGTGAGTTCAGTGTGGAAACAACACTGCAGTAGCCAAATGTGTGCATCTTCTCTAACGACATCTGCTAGAAAATAGGACCAGCCAACAGGTCTTGTAGTGTGGCCAGAGCCAGATCTGTTCAGAGGAAAGGGGTGCTATGGGAGCTCTCAAGGCCTCCACAGCTTCTGTAAAGGGCCAGAAAACCCCACAGACTCATGTGAGGCACCCACGGGACAAAAGAAGAGAATGACAAGAGTTGAGATGAATGAGGGAGAGGCTTTCCAAGGGTGTTTGGGATCAGAATTTGGTCTCCAAACACAAGCAGAAAGGTTCAGAAATCAGCCAGAACAGCAATCAGCCAGCAGGGGGTGCTGTTGCACTGAGCTGAGGCTGCACCTAAAGCCTTGGGTTCTTAACACATGAAATTATACCCTTCTGGGGTGAGGAGCGGTATAGGTGCCAAGACATCTGTCAGACACAGCTGGGTAAATGATAGCACCATTCTCCAAGACTATTAGGGAGCCAAACTAAGGCATGGGTGAGTTCTGTGGTGCATCATAAAGCCAAGTACCTTTTTGTGGCCTGAGGGGCTAGCAGAATGTCAGTCCAGCCTTGGTTGGGGTTTGGGTGAGAGCCATCTCAGCAGAATGTAGGCTGTGGCCAAGAGCACTTAGAAAGTCTGGGTAAGGTCTGGGTTTGAGGATAACTCTACAGTGAGTTCCAGGACAGCCAGGGCTAGAGAGAGAAACCCTGTCTTGAAGAAGATGAGGGGAAGGAAATTCTCCTACAGTCCAGTTTAAACTTATTTCTGAGCTTCCTGAAACCTAACAATAGTGTTTTTGCCATGGCAATACAAAAGTAACTAAAATGTCAGGTCCAAAGTATCCCCACTCCCCCTATTCATTTCCATCACTGTCAGAAGGGACTGTTGGTACCACACACACCAAAGCACATGCTGGTCTCCAGGATCACTCAGTATCCCAAGTACCTGTGGTTCTTTTCAGCTCTTCTCACCTGTCCCCTACTCCAGCGTCTTCAGCTCATGGACTTGTCTTCCCCAGTTTATCACTTATAATCCTACTATTTTAAGTCTCTTTTGTCTTCCTCTCTTGGGCCCCTCTCTTAAGCCTCCTTTGTCCACACTCCGTCTTCCTCTCTCAATCAAACCTAACCATGACCCAATCTTGTTTGCTGGCCATGTTAAATCTATCACTTTCTTTTCCTGTTCTGGACTCTAGATGCCTCTGGCTGTACTTACTCTCCCTAATATATACAATAAAAACCTTCCCTTCAATCATACCTTGGAGCAGTCATAGCCTCAGTTTGAACATCACTGATACTAGAAGTGGGTTATTTTGCTGTGACAGGCCTGTTTATAGAGTAATGTGGAAGACTTTAGGACTTTGGACTAGTAAGGGACTGAACATTGTAAGCTGGACTTAATTCGCCATCCTAACAGAAGCTTAGAAGACAAATGTGCTGAGAACAATGTGGATTATAGAGGCACAGCTCAAGAGGTTTCAGAGGGGAACATTATAGATCACTCTTTGATATTTTGGGCAAGAATATGGCTGCTTTTTGCCCTCGTCTTAAAAATCTGCCTGAAGCTGAACTGAAGAGTTTTGGTCTAATTTTGTTGGCAGAAATTTCAAGAGAGCCTAATATTTACTCATTTGCATAGCTATTAATTTTTTTTTTTTTTTAAGACAGGGCTTTTTCCTCTGTGTAGTCCTGGCAGTCCAGAAACTTGTTCCTTGGACCAGGCTGGCCTTGAACTCAGAGATCCACCTGCCTCTACCTCCCAAGTGCTGGGAGTAGAGGCAGGAGTTACCACTCACTACCTAGCTAGTGATCTACAAGGAAAAAGAGCAAGTGGGACAAACAGAAATACACAGTGTAGTTTGAGGAGAAAAAGAGCACAAGGAAATTTAATGTTGATGCCAGGGTTGTGCTGAAAGAGATAAAAAGAAATGGAATAAAGGGAGTGATGCCCTCAGGGCAAGACCCTAGCCAGCTACTCCTGCAATCTGTAAAAAGGCCTAAGGGATTAGGCCTGTTCCTAAAAAGCAGTGACAAATCAAAGTCTATGCAAATGTAATTCAATAAGGGGCAAGTAAGCAGTCAAACTTGGCAGGATGTGCCACATGGTTCTGGATTTAGAGTCATGAAGGATACAGGAGTAAAGCAGTCGTGGAATCTTCCTCCAGGGTTAAGGAAACCTGTTGAGGCCAGGCCTGTGGCCGTAGAATCCTTGCATGGAAGCCCAGAGAAGTCATTGTGTAAAGCTACAAAATTCAAGCTTAATTTTATATTTTGGAGAATATAGGATGTTGGAGATGCCAAATCAGTAGAATGTGTACCAGGCCAAGCTGCAGAGCTCAAGAGAATGAAGTGTGTAGGAGATTGCTCATTTGTTCTTAGCTGCTTAGACCCGAATAATCACACAGAAACTATATTAATTACAACAATGATTTGCCTATTAGCTCAGGCTTCTTATTAACTCTTACATCTTAAATTAACCCATTTCTATTATTTTGTATTGCCATGAGGCTGTAGCCGACTGGTAAGGTTCTGTACAGCATCTGACTCCTTTGCCAGATACATGGCATCTCTTTGACTCCACCTACTCTCCTTCTATCTGTCGGATTTCCTGCCTGGTTTTACTCTAAGCCAATCGGATGAAACAGCTTTTTTATTAACCAAAAATAATAAAATATATTCACAGCATACAGAGGGGAATCCCACATCAGAACTATATTGTAGTCAACAATGCAGAAAGGAGTGAGAGATTCAAACTACCATCTAAACCGTTTGACCTCAGACCTGGAGCTACAGAATTTGGAGTTTGCCCTGATGAGGTTTAGTTCAGTGTTTTCTTAATATGCTCACAACTCCTTTTTGTTATGGTAATGTATATTTGGTGCCATTGTATGTTGGTGTTATATAATTTGCTTTTTTATTTTACAGGGGTTACAATTAAGAGATTGCCTTGAGTCTCATATGAGATTTTAGACTTTGAAACTGTGTTGAGATTGAAAGGTCATAGGGACTTTAATTTGAACTAAATGCATTTTTTATTTATGATATGGGCACAAGCCTATAGGAGGCAAGGAGTGTGATGTTTTGAATGAGAATGTGGTGGTTTGAATGAGAATGACTCTCATCAGCTCATATATTGGAATGCTCAGTCTCCAGTTGATGGAACTGTTTGTTTGGAAGGATCAGGAGATGTGGCCTTGTTGGAGGTCCCAGGGGTGGGCTCTGAGGTCTCAACAGCTCACACCATTCTCAAGTTAGATTTCTATCTCTTGCGAGTGAATCCAATGTAAGCTCTCAGCCCTGCTCCAGTGCCAGACTGCCTGCTGCTTTGGAGATCATTGACTGATCCTATGCAACCATGAGCCTCAAATTAAATTCTCTCTCTCTCTCTCTCTCTCTCTCTCTCTCTCTCTCTCTCTCTCTCTCTCCAAGACAGGGTTTCTCTATGTAGCTTTGGAGCCTGTTCTAGCACTCTTTCTGTAGACCAAGCTGGCCTCAAACTCAAAGATCTGCCTGCCTCTGCCTCCAAGTGCTGGGATTAAAGGCAGGTGCCACCATCGCCTGGCTTAAATCCTTTCTTTTACAAGTTGTCTTGGTCATATGCTTTCTCACAGCAACAGAAAAGTCACTAACTCACTTGCTAACTTCCTTTTCTACATATTTCCTCTCATTTGATTCATATAAAACCCCCAAGACATATATAATTACCTTCGTTTTACAGATGAGAAAATAGACCTAGTCTTTTCTCCCGAAGGGCTTCCCTGAAAACACTACTCAAAACTCTGCTCCAACATAGCAACTGCCTGATTTCTACTGTTTATTATTGGTCTTCTCCTCTAGAATCAAGGGAATGAAGATGAGGGTTTGTTTTTAATTCACTCAAATGCCTCCAAAGGCCATGGGGCACATGGGATAATGGATGAAAGTTTAGGTACTAGTCTTGCCTGCTAAATTTCAGTTTCATGAGAGTGGAAACAGCATTATCTTGTTTGGTTTCAGAGCCAAATGTCCAATAAATAATTATTTGTTGACCTAAGTCATCAAAGGATGAGGGGTACCCCAGAATAAAGTGACCCAACAGTTAATGATGTCAAAAATGCAAATAGTTTAATGTTCATTTTTAAACTATACTTTACATCCAGCACTTGAAGAAAATGATTATGGTGTTTTAAAAATACAACCACCAGATTAGACATAGTCCTTCATGATTATACCTCTATACCTTAGGACATTATAAGTTAATGAATACAGTAAGAATGGGAAATTCGGCTTAATACACAGAATTTCAGGAGGAAATTTCAAGACTTTGATCAGAATTTTTCAGTGCTGGTGCTATGTGCTACTGCATTGCAGACCAAGGTTCAGAGCAGGCTAAGGAGAAGAATGCTTGCCCTCTGAAGACATGATCTAAAAAATGGGGAGCTAAAAAAATAAAAAGAAATGGGGGACCAAGCATTCTGTGGGAACTGGTTAGCCATTAAGAAGTCCCTAGTAAGGACAGGTATGGAAGCAGCTATCCATCTTTAGAGAGCCTGAGCCTGTCTTACAAAACAAAGCTCATGGAGCAGTACTCATAAACACAAGCATGATGAGGTTTTGCCATCTATAAATAATCTTCAAATCGTTGAAGGGATTCCAGCCGTGGCTCTTTTCTGGCATGAGATACCAGACATGGGATGATCTACTGATGGACCTTCTCAAAGTACTCTTTGGAAGCTGTTGGGCTTGGCTTGATCTGAAAATGAAAATTAAACTGGGTAAGAGAGACTTCATGATAGTAGAGTCTCAACAGTGAGCTGAGCTCCAGTTTTAAACTAAAATTTCTTCACTTTTGAAGATTAGCCTATTTTTTTCAAAACACACAGATGAAAGCTAACTAGCAGCCTAAAGAGTACCTGTCTAGTGCAGAGTCACCTCTGTTGGCTCCCCTGGTAGATTATCCTTAGGCAGAGAAGACTTAGAATTGGGGTCTGGTACTCTGAGGAAAATAACATACCGTAGGGGACTCTGGTGTCCAGTTGGCAGGGCAGACTTCTCCATGGGTCTCCACAAACTGGAACGCCTTCACTAGACGGAGGGTTTCTTCCACACTGCGGCCCACTGGGAGGTCGTTGACACTCAAGTGTTTGATGACACCATTAGGGTCAATAATGAAGAGGCCTCTGCACAGAATTTATCCTAATCAGTGATAACAGAACTAGAGCCAAAAACTCTCATTTATATCCTTTTATGTCTTTGATTCTCTTTTAATAAATTCATAAAACTGTCAAATGCTTAAAAACGGGAGTTTTAGGGACTGAAGAGACTGCTTAGCAATCATGTACTGTCTATCCAGACGACCTGAGTTCAGTCTGTAGAACCCATGGAGAGCAGTGATGGAGGAAGGTCATTGGTTAAAAAATAAAGAAACTGCTTGGCCCTCATAGGTTAAAACATAGGTGGGTGGAGTAAACAGAACAGAATGCTGGGAGAAAGAGGAAGTGAGGTAAGACACCTCAGGCAGACACTATGCTTCCCCTCTCTGGGCCAGACACGATGCAGCCAGCCACCAGGTCAGACATGCTGAATCTTTCCTGGTAAGCGCACCTCGTGGTGCTACATAGATTATTAGAAATGGGTTAAGAGGCTGAAACTAATGAGCCAGACAGTGTTTAAAAGAATACAATTTGTGTGTTGTTATTTCGGGGTATAAGCTAGCCAAGCGGCCAGGAGCCAGGCTGTGGGAAGAGGCCTGCAGCTCCCACAACAGAGAAGCACACAACTGCCTGTAACTCCTGCTCCAGGGGACCTGAATCTTCTTACAGCCTCCAAGAGCACGTACTTCCACATAGTCACACATACATAATTAATAATTTTAATAAATCTTAAAAAGAAAAACCAGAGCTGGAAAGATGGTTCAGAGACTAAGAACACTGGCTACTCTTCCAGAGTCCTTGAATTCAATTTCCAGCAACTATACAGTGGCTCACAACCATCTATAATGAAATCTGGTGCCCCCTTCTAGTGTGGAGGCATACATGCAGACAGAAAACTGTATATATAATAAACAAAAACAACCTTAAAAAGAAAAACCAACCTGGAATTAGTATTATACAAATGTTTGTCACCTTTTAGTAGCGACAGATGCTTTGATAATGCCAGACCACCATGTGAAGCATGTTATAGGAACATTGCTAAAGTGTACCTCCAATGTGATGTATCTAAAAGAAATGAACTAGAAACAGTAAACACCTTTATTCAGTGACCTAGCAGGCATTCTTTAGACTCCTGTTCAGACTCTGGTAAAGTAACCACATATATGTGTAAGAGGAAGAAATTATGTTATCTATATTCAGTGAATACTTAAAATGTTACCCTTTATTTATATGTGTGTGTTTGTGTGTGTGTTGTGTATGCATGCAAGAAAATATCAATGGAATCCAGAAGAAAGTGTTAGATTCTCTGGAGCAGGAGTACAGGTGGCTGTAAGCGGTACAATGCAAGCCCTGAAAACAGAACTCTGTCCTCTGCCACAGCAATAAGTACCCATAACTGCGGGATCATCTTTCTAGCACCTCACAATTATTATTTTTTTTCTTCCCCTAATGAGGCAGGGTCTCTATACACAGTCATGGTCACTATTTAGACCAGACTGGCCCAGAACTCACAGAGATCTGCTTTTCTCTGCCTCCAGAGTGCTTAGATTAAAGGCATATAACACCATACCCAGGTTCACAATTCCTCTTAAAGGGACATAAGGACTTCAAATGTCAACTACATAGGAAAAAGGCAAAGTACAGAGGGGCTTGTTCTCCTGTGTGATGTTAGAATCCAGGCCTTGGGAATGACCTTATTCTCCCGGTGCTTGATCTCTGAGAGAAGACTAACATCAGCTAGATTCAGTTTTCCCTACCGTTAGCCCCAGTAACCAGTAGTAGTCACTATAAAATTAGATCTATGGTATGGTAGTTTGAATGTAATTGGTCCCCATAAATTCATTAAGAGTGGCACTATTAAAAGTAGGTATGGCCTTGTTGGAGGAAGTGTGTCACTGCGGGGATGGGCTTTGAGGTCTCATATATGTTTAAGTTACACCCAGTATCTCAGTTCACTTCTGTGTTCAAGGAGATAAACAGATTAAGAAATGGAATACAGAGTGAGGTGACCTCACAAGATCACACCCAGCTAAATTTCAAACCTGTGAGAAGGAATTAAAGAAAAGCTTAGAGCTGGGTATGGTGATGCATGCCTTTAATCCCAGTACTTCAGAGGCTTAAGGCCAGCATGGTCTACAGGTCCAGTTTCAGAGCAGCCAAGCTTTGGCAGTAAAGGAAACTATCAAAACCAGAAAGCTAGTAAAGATGTAATTGAACGAGGGGACCATGTTCCAGCCCCAGTAAGCAGCAGAACATGGCAGCTTTGGCCACAGGATTCCCAGCGTTAAGGACAGAAGAAAGGGGTTATGGAATCTGCCTCTATGACTAAGCAAAGCTGCCAAGGCCAGGCATGCATCAGGGTGTCCCTGAATGAAGGCCATTGCATAAAGCTGTGACACTGAAGCCTGGATTGCCTTGGAGAACCCAAGATGTTGGAGATGCTAGAGCTATGGTATAACTGCCAAGGAAAGCTTCTAACAGGGAGCAGAACCAGCCAGAAAGAAAGAAGTGTGTTGCAATCAACAAAACTGACAGGAGTTGGAGATCTGAAGAGTGTTTTGACACCAGACATGGAAATGCAGTTTGGAGTTTGTCCAGCTGGTTTTCAGTCTTACAGTATTTCCTCACCATGCCCCCTTTCCTATGTTTTGGAATGGTAAGGAATATCCTGCACCATTATATATGTTGGAAGTATGTGATCTGTTTTTTGATTTTATAGGGGATTCATGTAGTTAAGAGACTACATGAATCTCTTTAGAGACTTTGAACTTTGAATCACTGAGGCTGTGGTAGCCTATGGGGACTTTTGAAGCTGGACTAAATACATTTTGCATCATGATATTGTTAAAAGTTTATGGGGCCAGGGAGTGGAATGGAGTAGTCTGAATGTAACTGGCCTTTCTAAGCGCATAGGGAGTGGTACTATTAGGAGGTGTAACTTTTTTGGAGTACGTGTATCCTTGCTGGAGGAAGTATGTCATTGTGGGGGTGGCTCAAGCCACACCCAGTGTCTCAGTTCACTTCCTACTGCTCCTTTTCCAATACCATGTTTGCCTGCATGCTGCTATGTCCACCATGATGATAACAATGAAACTGTAAGTGACCCAATTACATATCTTCCTTCATAAGAGTTACCATGGTTATGGTGTTTCTTCGTAGCAATAGAAACCCTAAGACAGACATAGAGGAAGGAAGCATAACAGACTACACTTTCCCCTGCCACTGCTAACTATGGAGAAGCTTGGCTTTGGTTTACTAATGTTGCGGGAGGTCCTTCCGCCCCTCCAACCAATAGCTGCTGAGATACCAGCCCATTAGGGCGTGGTTTCTCTCCCTTTAAAAAAAAAACGGCTACTTCCTCTGCTCCCTCTCTTCACTTCCTGCTCCGCTGGAGACTAGACTCCCTTCCTGGTTGTGCAGATGGCTGTTGTCTGGGACGATGATCTGTAAGTTTTTTCCCCTTTAAATAAATAACACCCTATTAATCATAACTCCAAACTGGTGTGGCATTGTTCGTGACTTATGCCTTCATACTAAGAAAAACAGTAATCTTGAAGTCAACAAGGCTGAGTTCCAAAAGGCTGCCAGCACTGAGGTTCAACATGAGTTAGGTTAAGCAACTGTGTGGGAGCCCACAGAAGTGGATCATTCTACCTTAACTAAAGGTCAGAGTTCAAACATATTCTTGCTGCTTCAAGGTTATAATGACAGGAGGTTTGACCTAAGATGTGGCTACTAACAGGACGTTTTGACCTAGGATACAGTTACTTGAAGTTTTGAGTATTAAGAAGGTAATTACTTTGTTTGTTCTTTGTACCTTGGTGAAGAAGTCTTTTGCCTTCCCCCCTCCTTTTTGGATTGGGGTATATAAAGGCTATGAGAAATAAACACAAGACAAATCTCTGCATTTACTGGATGATCTCTCGACTCTTATCTGCTGTCTCTTGTCTATTTCTTTCTCAATCCTCACTCTTCCCTCCAAGTGTGGACGAATATGTCAGGTCCGACACAACTGTGTGGCATCCCAAGGTGTGGCTCTCTTATCCTTCATGAAGTTACTGCCTGAGTCCTTCCTCCACTCTTATTCTCATAGACATCAAGAAGACAGCTAAAGCCCGCATTCCCATGAAGAAGCACTCAAGAAGGCTGCATTTGAACATGGGACTGTGTAAGAAAGAACTTTCCCCAGTCCCACAGGATGAAAAAACATAGAAAATACAAGCTACAATAACCGCCTGGAGCTATTCCCTAAACTACCTCAACAGGTCACTCCTATATACCTACTGGAGATTCACCTCCATTTTATCTAGGAGAAAACTGAGACACAAAAAGGCAAATAACTTGCCCAAAATCAGAGTCATTAAGAAGCCAAGTTTAAAAAGAAATCAAACCCTGGTTTGTTTGGTTCCATGGCTTTTAAAACACCATCTCCATTGAGAGAGAAAGAAAAGAGAGACAGAAGGACCTTGAAAAAGCTTTTCTCCCCAGTAGTTCAGGAGTGGCCATCATTGAAGGCCCCCACACTTGAGTCCCTGGCTGTCCAGGACCTTACTCTGTACCTCTGCCTCCAGAATGCTGGGCTTAAAAGTGTATCCCACAACATCCAGCAATTTTTCCTCAACAAATTATTTGAAGGGACAACCCACTGCTAATTCAGATCTTTGAAGTGGGAAGACACTTTTAATCTGGAGCACACCTTCTGCTGACAGTCTATATAAAGGACAAGAAGAAGGAAGCCTGTTCTCACTTTGCCTGACTGCTCTTACTCCTGAGAGCAAGTCCGTTCCTTCACAGGTATTAGAGCCACCTTTTGGAGATTCTGGAGTAAACTGAAGGCCATCTGAGCCATCCAGCCACATGGACTGAACTACTACTGGATTCTTGGACCTCTCGTTAGTAGATAGCCATAGCCATTGTTAAGACTAGTTAGACCACAGCCTATAAGTTCTCCTAAGAAATCCCTTATATATAAAATAAATAACACACATATATACATACTCACTCTAGAAGTTCTGAACTCTAATACAAAATCTAAATTAACAAAAAAAAAAGCTTCTATTTCTGACATTTTGCCATCCAGGTATCATATCTGTGATACCTGCCCATAATCCCAGCACCAAGGAGGTGGACCAGAATGAGCGCAAATTCAAGGATAGCCTGGGACCATACATTCAAACCCTGTCTCAAAAAAAAAAAAAAAAAAAAAAAAAAAAAAAAAAAAAAAAAAAANAAAAAAAAATCAAAAGCACCAACACAAAACCAAACCCGTATTCCTTCCTGAGTTTTATCAAAATTGACAAGCAAAAAGGCTTCTCTTTATAAGTCCTCAAGAGTCAGTGACACTAAAATGTGCAAAACCATCCCGTCTCGCCGGGCGGTGGTGGCGCATGCCTTTAATCCCAGCACTTGGGAGGCAGAGGCAGGTGGATCTCTGTGAGTTCGAGACCAGCCTGGTCTACAAGAGCTAGTTCTAGGACAGGCTCCAAAACCACAGAGAAACCCTGTCTCGAAAAACCAAAAAAAAAAAAACAAACAAACAAACAAACAAACAAAACAAACAAACAAACAAAAAAAAAAACATCCCGTCTCTAAAGAACAGCTCTTACCTGAGTGCAACACCAGCACCTTCCAACAGCACTCCGTAGTCTCGGGCTATTTGCTTGGTTAAATCCGACAACAGTGTTATGTTCATGTGGCCCAAACCACCACTCTAATAAAAAGGCAAACAGAACTAGTTTTTTCAGGTGGTCCTATAATGTCTGAACCATGTACCCATGTTGATGGAGGTAAGTAATAGTAAATGCACACTTCCTTCCTGTTAAACTCACCTAAAGGAGATAAAATTATATTTGCCATTATGTTTTTAAAATTTTTTTTAAAGATTTATTTATTATGTATACAACATTCTGCCTCCATGTATTCCATGTATGCCTACACGCCAGAGGAGGGCACCAGATCTCAGTACAGATGGTTGTGAGCCACCATGTGGTTACTGGGAATTGAACTCAGGACCTCTGGAAGAGCAGCCAATGTTCTTAACCTCTGAGCCATCTCTCCAGCCCTAAATTTATTTTTATTTTATGTGATTTACCTGCATATCACATGCATGCAGGGTCTGAAGAAGTCAGCAGAGGTTATCGGAGCCCCTGGAACTGGAGTTAAAAACAGTTGTGAGCCGCTATATGGATGCTGGGAACTGATCCTGGATCCTCTTGAAGAATAGCAATGTTCTTAACCAATGAGCTGTCTCTCCAGTCCCTATTATTCCTGTATTAATTGATGTGTATGTGTGTGGGGAGGGTGGGCACATGTGTGGGTTCTAGTAATAGAATTCAGGTTGTCAGGTTTGCTCAGCAAGTACGTTACCTGATGAATCACCATACTGACCAATTTCCACTGTTTTAAAGATAAGGAAACTGAAGCTCAAAAAAAAAAAAAACCTTTTTTTTTTTTTTTTTTTTTTTGGACACTGCAATAAAGATTCTGACTGACCTTTCCTTATCTTTTTGAGTCAAGGTCTCAGTCTCACGTAGCCAGATTGGCCTCCAATTTATTGTGTTCCCAATGATGACCTTGAACTTTTGCTTCCTGCCTCTACCTCTGGAATGATAGGATCACAGGCTATGTTAATCCACCAAGTTTATGGTACTGGGGACTGAACCCAAGTTTTCTTGTATATTAAGTAAAAGCTCTGAGCATACCCTGCTCTCTTTCTCCAATTGTTAAAGCAGCTGTTGAAATGAAAACTAATTTCTGAAGAATAAAAATGAAGGCGTGACAAATTACTCAAGCCACTATTGTTAGTCCCAGATCATACCTAGTGAAATTTTGGTTGTTTTTCTTAGCAGATTTCTAGTCAACATCACTCAGAACAGTACAACAAAGTTACTATGTGTTAAAGTACAGGCCTAAGAGGAAGCAACAGACCCTAGCCTTGCCCCCTGTCCTGCTGAGCCTGTCTCCATTACTATGTGAACTTGGAAAATACACATGGAATGGGCAGTAAAGATATATGCAATGTCCACGGAGTTGTTACTACCATAGTTTACAGACTACTAATAGGCAAGCATCTACAAATGGCCAGCTCCAGGAGGACACGTCTCTCCTAATATAGAGCTTTTCTAGCATGCATGAAGCCCTGGATTTGATTCCCAGGAAGGTATAAACCAGGTTCTGATCCTAGAACTTGAAAGGTGGAGGTTGCAGGATTAGAAGTTCAAGGTTATCTGAATAATGCAGCCAGTTAAGAGGCCAGCCTGAAATACCTGGCACACTGTTTTCTGAAAGGAAGCAGGGAAAGGAAGGCAGTTAAGCAAGAAACTCACTTCAGACTGGCTACGCTTTAACGATCCCTAGGTTTGTCTGTATAGCTAGAGAAGGAGGAAAGGCAATGACTGGTTAGATAAGAGGATTAAGTTCTGTTCTTCTGTACAACAGGTGACTACAGTTAGAACATATTGTATCTTTTAAACTAGCTAAAAAAGGGTTTTTATTTGTTTTTTTGAGAAAGTCTCATCATGTGGCTCTGGAACTTACTAGGTAGACCATGTTAGCTTAAAACTCATGAAGATCCTCCTGCTTCTACCTTCTGAGTGCTGGAATTAAAGGTGTGAACCATCTGCCCAGCTAAAACAGGAATTTGAATGTCCTGGCCATAAAGAAATGATTGAGGAAATAGAACACAGAATAGCTGGATTTGATCCTTGCACAATGTACACATGTATCAAAACATCACATTGTAGCCCACAAATATATACAATGTTTTTATTGTGTGGTCTATATTGTTTGTGATTTAGAAATGAAACCAAAGAATAAAGTAAAACCAAGGAAAGGTGACTGTCAACCAACCTACCTTCCTTGGTGTATTGATCCAGGCAAGGTGACTGAAGTGGGAGTCCACTGAAACCGCAACCACTTCACAGTTTACATCATGAAATTCATTGGCTTTGTCACTGAAAGCAACAATTTCTGTAGGACACACAAAAGTGCTTGGGGGAAAAAACAAAGTTTCATTAGATCATGTAAAGACAAAAATTTAAGACAGAAGCAGTAACTTGTCTAAAAGCTAAATTGATTTGCTTAGGGGGCAAAACAGGTAAAATGGGCTGGGTTGGTGGCATACACCTTTAATCCCAGAATTTGGAAGGTAGAGGGAGGAGGATATTTGTCTGTTCAGGTCAGCTTGGTCTACATATAAAGATGATACAAAATAAATAAATAAATAGAGTAAGCTTTCTTTCTAGTTGCTGGACATGGTGGTATGTACTTTAATCCAGGAACTGAGGAGGCAGAGGCAGGCTGATCTCTGTGAGTTTGAGAACACCTTGGTCTATTGTGAGTCCCAAGACAGCCAGGGCTATATAGAGATACCCTGTCTCAATAAATCAATCAACCTGGGGTTTGTGGGGGCACACATTTGAAGACTTAAGTATTTGAATAAAGCAGCCTTAAGAAAAACTCATTTCTTATACTACTTTCTCATTTTCCAAGCAGACTGGTATAAAGTTTAAACTGGTTTAGAGAACCATTAATCAAAAGCATGTAATACTGAATTGTATTAATGGTTGAGAACATTATCCAGTGATTACCTTGCATGCAGAAGGCCTGGGGTTTGATCCCCAAGAAAAACTAACAGAACCATATCAAAACTCCTCCATTAAAGTAAGGTCATTTCTTCCATTGAGTTCATCACATGAGCTATAGACAGCCATGGCCAATGAACAAAATCAGAAAGAATCTTTCTCTTCACTAGAAGAGGAATTTCAGTGTGAGTCAGAATCCACCACCAGCTCTCCAAAGAATATGAAAGCATTATAGAACCACACTTACAAATCCAAAGGGTAGAAGAAAAGCACCAAGTATTTCCCCTTAAAGTCGTCAAGACTCAGCTCTTTGAACTCTCCATTGACAACAGCCGTACCCTTAAAATAGGGAGCATGCTGTGTGACAGCAGGGGCGTGGAAGGAGGAACCTAAAAAAGATCACAAACCTGTCTGTGGCTTGTCATCCACCGCATCAAGCACTACGTGATTTTATCTAAATTCCTTTCACTGAAACTTATCAAATAAATTTATTATTTATCATAACCGGAGATGTTATTAATACAACTCAACGACATGGTTCACTTTAATTGTACATCTTAGGTACAATAATGTCCCCTTCAGTTCAGTTCTAAATTATACACAAATCCAACTCAGTGGTAGGGAGAAGTGTGTGTGTGTGTGTGTGTGTGTACGCGCACGTGTGCATGTGTTTGTATGTGTGTGTAAATTTAGAGGATGGAAGACACCGTCCAGTACTGATCCCTCTTTTTTCTCTTTTAGTGTCTGATAAACTTAGGACTCACCAGTAGGCTAGCTGGACACAAGTGCATCCTACCACATCTGCTTATATGTGGGTTCTGAAGGTCAAACTTGAGTCCTTGTGCTAGTTTACTGACTGATTTAGCTATTACCCCAGCTTTGAAGAAAAATTAAAAAACAAAAGAAAACAAACAACAGAAGGAATGAAATGCCCTGGAAATTAAAGGAAGGAAGACAAAAGAAAGCAAAACCAGAGCCAGGCTTAAAAAGGCCCTTAGTATCGAGCTGCAGGGTTAGCTCTTCACCTCAGGAGAGAATGGAGTCTGGGAGGTTCTGATGTAGGACAGCTGTTTTCAGGAAGATTAGGCTATCAGGAGGACAGAGAACACCAAGAACAGATGCAGGACATGTTTCAAAGCTGGGGTGGGGTGGGGTACAGGGAAAACTCAGTGGTGTCTACTCATGATATCCAGGAGTCTTTTTGTTATTACTAAGCTGTTATAATTTAGGTATCTTAGAGGAATATCCTTTATTAAGTATATTATACAAATATTTTCTTTTTCCTAGATTATAGCTTTCTCTACTCATTTTCTTTTCTTTCCTTGTTTCTTTGTTTGCTTTGTGCTTGCAGTCAGGGTCTCACACTAAGAAGGCTCTATTGGCCTGGAACTTATTATAAAGCACAGGCTGGTCTCAAACTTGTGGCAATCCCTGTGTCTGCTTCCCCACTGCTAAGGTTACAGTTATGCACTAACCGCATCTGGCCCCTTTCTTCTTTCTCTATTGGAAACAGCCTTCCTATATAACCCAAGCTGGCCTCAAACCTGTGTTGATATTCTAAGCTACCTCAGCCACCCATGTCCCGAAATTTCAATTGTGCGCTGCTATGCCTAGCTTTTTCCTTTCCTTTCTTTGTCTCCTGAGCGCTGGGACTAAAGGCATGTCCTGCTTCATTTTCTTCATGTTCCTTAAACGTAGATCTTAAACTTTTGACACTGCCAATTACTCACTGTTCCTACACAATTTATGGATCTGGCCATCTCTACACATTCTCATACTGCATTTTTTAAAGCGCTGAAGACAAGTCTCATGCATAGCCAAGGTCCAGAATTGTGATATGGGTTCCCTTTGCCTGGGTGCAACTAAAACATAGTAACACTTACTGGTGCTAAAGGCAAACTTTGGTTGGGCAGAGGCAGACCACAGATTGTCTGTCAAGCAGGGTCTTCTAGAAGCAATAGGCCTAAGAACTGACGAAGCACAAACACCCCGGGAAATGGCACCCACATGCTGAGCAACCTGCAAAGAGAAATGCTTTGTTTTAGGAAGACTTTCTGGAGGGGTGACTAAGGGCTGACCTTGCTGCTGGCTGCGGGGGCCATTTGTCAATGGTGGCCTCAGCTGTCCGTTTTCCCTGTAAACCAAATACCAAGTCAAATTAAAAATTTCCTTCTTCCTTAAAGACTGCAAGGCCGAGGTAATCCTAAAATACAGTCTCAGGAATAAAAATCTCCAGATGACTACAAAAATTCAGGAAGGCTAGGCCAGGTTGAGTGATTAATTTCAATATGCAAATGTGCCCATATCAAGGTTTTTCTCAGAAAAAGTCTCTCCCAGACTCTCAGTCAAACAAAGAAATAAGGCAAAGTTCATGCCTTGGGAGAGTTTGGCCCAAGTTCAAGGGAAGTGTTTGCTCAACTTTGATGTCCAGAGTAGCTAGGGGAGGAGGTAGGTGTTGCCCTGAGCCCCAGTGATGAGAAAAGGGGGAAGGAAGGTGGTTGGTAAATTAAGAACAGTAAGCTGCAACCACCAAGAGGACAGCAGGTAACAGGGCAGAGTCCAGCCTGAGTGTGAGAGCAGAAAGCGGCTCCCATTACTGTAGTACTTTGTAGTACTAGATTTACGAGTGAGCCCACAGTCAAGATGTGGCATTACTTCTTCCACGGCAAAGAAAGGAAAGCAAACTGAGATTTAGAAATGCAAAGTCAAGCCAGGTGTTGGTGGCACACACCTTTAATCCCTGCAAAGGGGAGGTAGAGACAGGCGGATCTCTCAGAGTTCGTGGTCTACAGAGTGAGTTCCAGGACAGTCGTGGGCTACACAGACAAGCCTGAGAAGGGAGAAAAGTCACTTGCTCAAGGTCATGTTTGGTGACAGACCCTAGAACACGAGATCCAATACACTGGCCCACAAAGCCAGACCTGGGTGCTTCAGTGAGTGGAGAAGCAGCAAGGGGACCCTCGACTCCGAGACCGCAAAGACTCCGGGAGCGCACCACCCGCTGAGGCAAGGGGAAAAGCTGTCCTGCGCAGGCGCTGGGGCCTTGCGGGCCGCAGGAGGCCTCTCAGTGCTCGAGCCGAGAGCTCCCTCCAGTAGCGTTAGTGGCCAGCAGACCCAGGAAGCAGGTCCCGGAGTCACGGCTGTGTCATGCGTCTGCCCAGCTGGCAGCCACTCACCGAGGACCTGAGGAACCTTCCCGCAGCGGCCGCCATCTTCAGTGCACGCGGGAGGCAAAGCTGACAGAGGAGCCTACGAGCAGCGGGTCCACGCTGGGTGTAGTGTCTCCTACGTAGGGCGTGGTTTCTGAGCCTGGGGGCGGGGCCGGGCGCGCAAGTTGGGTTTACGGGGCGGGGCCGAGGCGAAGGGGTGTGGCTTACGTGAAGAGGCTGAGTGAATGTGGTTTAGGGTGAAAGGTGGAGACGCACCCCTTCCTGTTCAGGGTGTTATTTCTTTTCCTCTTGGTTTCCTGAGGAGCTGAATGCTTGTTTTCCTATTTGTTGTACCAAACCTATAAAGAGCTAATGAAAGGGTCAAGTAGCCACTTATTTCCATGTTTCCTATTGATTTTGTTTTAGCTTTGTGTGGTGGAAACTGTGAGAGAATCCTGTTCCCTTTCTACCTCAGGTGGAATCTTCTGGCTTCTGCATTAAATGGAACAAATTTAGTTGTTTGAGTCTTTAATAAGCTCAGTGACTTAGAAACATCGAAGCTTAGTATGCTTGTAAACCTTTGGGATTGTGTGGGGGCTTCCGTTTGACCTCTCTCAAAAGTGGAATAACTGAGACACATTTCAAATCAATTTATTTATTAATATTAAGTGCTGAGTGGAGAGCACGGTTTTGAAGCAGCATCTCAAACACATAACGAAATTCACGCGGTATTCACAGCAAACGCCATCTGTAAACTGGTATTTTCCAAGCACTGTTCTGTTATTAATTTACCTCCTCAAATCTGCATACCATAAATAATATTTAATATTTTCTTTAAACTAGCTTGCTTTATAAAACACAAATGATATTATAAAATGTTAAACAGGAAAAACTTATAACAATATAAATAGAAGTAATTAATAATAAACACACTAAAGCAAAATACTACAAAGCTCCAGCTAGATGCAGTTACTTGCTGAAAGTCTGAGTTTTAGTAAAAAGAGAGAGGTGGTCAGAGGCATTCTTCTCTAGCCTCACGGAGAACCTTTTCATTTTTGTGGACAGAGGACTGAAAGAGAATTCAAAAACACTTTCAAATTTCTCATGCTGAGATTTTACATTATTATTTATTTTGCTCACCACTATTCCAGAAGTAAGTTTCATTAAGCTGTTCATGCACCTTTAGGTGCTACTCAGGGTAACTGCCTTGGTCTCTAAAAAACCAAAGAAAGACAAAAACAAAAACAAGCAAACAAACAAAACAAAACAAAACAAAACATCTTAGATCTAGAGACACCTCATCTCAACCAGTTCCCCACAGCACCTGACTTGGTCTTAACTGGTACCCAATGTGTGTGTTTAGCAGGATCCAAATGAAGGAAATCATAGAATACTGGTGCTCAAATCTGTGATGAAATATAAACCAGACATAAAAAAAGAAAGCTGATCTTGATGACTCACACTTGTAATTTCAGCACTTGGAAGCCTGAGACCGGGGGATGACCAAGAGTAGATTGGAGGATGACCAAGAGTTCAAGGCCAGCCTTTGCTACAATGTAAGACTCACTTTTATATAAGAAAAAAACAAAACAGGCTGGGCAGTTGTAGCAGGAATTCTGATTGGTCTTACTAAATAAAACCTGGAGTCAGATACTGGGGGTGAAAGCTGATGGATCAGAGAAGCAGAGCAGGCAAACACTAGAGACACCTTTTACCTCTACCAGTGCTTGCGCTGAGGGGGCAATCCTGTCCTCACCACAACTGTCTCCACCAAACCTCAGACTGCACTGCAGTCCTGTTTCCTCCCGTCTTATATTCCTCTCTCTGCCCAGCCATATCACTCCTGTCTCTACCTCCCTAGTGCTGGGGTGAAAAGCATGGGATCCCAAGTGTGGGGATCACCTTTGTGTGAGCTCTGTTTTTCTTTTAGACAGATTCAATCTCGTGTAGCCCAGGGTGGCCTTGAACTAACAGAGATCCTTCTGCCTCTGTCTCTGGAGTCCTGGAATTAAAGGTTTGTGCTACCACTCTCTGGCCTCTGGTGGCTTAGCTCTGCACTCTGATCTTCAGGCAACCTTTATTTGTTAAAACACAAATAAAATATCACTATAGGCAGTGGTGGTGCATGCCTTAATGCCAGAACTCAGGAGACAGAGGCAGGCATATCTCTGTGAGTTCACGGTCAGCCTGGTCAACAGAGTGAGTTCTAGGACAGACTCCAAAGCTACACAAAAAAAACCCTGTCTCAAAAACAAAACAAAACAGAAAAGCAAGCAAAATAAACCCCCAAACTCTCAGGTGTGATAACACAGGTCGTTGATCCCAGTATGTGGAACTCTGTGAGTTCAAAACTCAAAACTGTTTGGTCTACAAAGAGAGTTCTAGGCCAGCCAGGGTTATATAGTGAGGCCTTATCTCAAAATTAAAAAAAAAAATAAAACATTCAAAGATACTACCATGTTAATGAGCCTTAAAACCCCTATGTGGAGTCTGGAACGATGGAAGGAGAGAATTAGTTCCATAAAGTTGTTCTCTGACTTCTACACATGCACTGTAGCATGTGCCTCCTCCCACTCACACATCATACGACTCCAATAATGATGATGGTTGCAGTGTTGGACAGAAGGGAAAATCTGTTCTGTCTAGGTGTATTATTGGTTGGCAAATCCCCATACCCAGCCAGGAGTCAGTGGGTTTTGTTTTTTTTATTTTTTTTTCAGAGAATGGTGGTTTTACAGATCCCTGATTGAAAATTAGACATAAATTATGAAAGAGAAAGGAGTGGGACTTTCTCTTTTCTTTTGGGCTCATCCCAAAGAAACTTCCCCCCTTTTCCAGAGCTGCTTAGAGCAGGCAGAGGGAATGCTCACCTAGGGGATCTATTTCCCTTTTCCGGTGTGTGTGTGTGTGTGTGTGTGTGTGTGTGTGTGTGTGTGTGTGCTGTGCACATTTCACTTAAATGGCAGGGGTTCCTGGATGAGAGATTTGTCCTCTCCCCACCTTCACACAGGGACCAACCCTGAATGTGAGCAAGCCCTCCAGCTCTTGGAATGGGATGGGAGAGGTGGAAGGTTTTTTGTTTGTTTGTTTGTTTGTTTGTTTTGTTTCTGGCTGACCTGGCAGAGACAAAAGAATTCAGGGAGGAAGGGAGGATCCTACACCAGAAAAAGCCACTGGTCAATACAGGGAAAGAAAACTGACAGAAACATAGAAAGACACACAGAGAGCTACACATACATAGACACAGAGTTAAAAACAAAACAGATATTGGTGACCAGCCCACATTCATACACTTGAATAGAGGGATCCAGTGAAGTCTCACATGGTTCCCAGACACTGGATCAGCTATGTCCAACCTTCCCTGTGTGTCCCAACAGAAGGCACCAGACTTACCAGAGGTGACAGAGCAGGTGAATTTCTAATCTGTTTCCTTTGGGGTGGAGGTGTCAGACCCCTTTGAAGCTTTAGGCAGTGATTGCTCAAAGAGAGCCCTAGGGACCTAGAATATCTCAGATTGCGCAAATCCTGAGAAGTCTCCTGACCATCACACTCTTCCTCCCTCCAAGGGACTCTGAGACCTCTGGTGTCTCAGGGTTTGTTCTCTGGGATCTTACTGGAGCCTCCAGAAATGCTGTGTGTTGTCATCAGAGAAGACTGCTTAGACATGGGTTTAAGCCAATAGAAAGTCTTTATTAGTGGGCTAGCAACAACACTGGGTGTTTGGGTTCCCAGTGTAGCCCTGAGTCTTTATCTGGGTGAACCTTTAAGCACAAAACCACCTTCTGGATTGACATACTTTAGTTAACAATAACAGTTAGCTAGAAGAGGTTACTTTTTGGCTTCTATAGATCTGATTCTGGATAACTTTTCTTGTTAACTAAAGTATGTCAACTCAGGACCTGGTGTCTGTGCTTAAAAACTCATTCTGAGAAAGGCACAGGACTACACTGGAATTTCAAACATCCATTGTAATTGCCAACCCACTAATAAAGACTTTCTACTGGTTTAAACCCATGTCTGATCAGTCTTCTCTGATGAATACATCACAATGGAACCATAATGCAGACAAGAAAAACATGAATCAGAATGTGAACTATGCCATCTAGCATTGCGTCTTCTTTCCAGTTCCTCTGGAGTCATTCACTCTTGCAAAACAAAATCAGTATTTATTACAGGAAAAGATGGGACAAAATGACCATGTTCACCAGCAAATGACTAGTCAAATGAATTCTAGTCCAGCCATCTCTATAACAAATATCTTGTATATGTGAAAAGAATAAGATAGCCTGAAAGCCTGAAGATTTTCCATATGGAACACTCCCCAAGATATATTGTGGTGTGAAGATGTATCATGAAGGTAGAATAGTGCTTCTATTTATATATAATGAACATATGCATAGGCACTTGTGAATACACACATCTGTGCTGACATAAAAGACAGAAATATGGCTGGAAGTCTGTGGAGAAAGTAATTGGGCTTTAGGGGAAAAAGCTGAGAGCTAGACCTGTCTTTTGCGTCTATCCTTGGTGTCTATGAGATTTGAATCCAGTGCTTCTACTGCATATTTAACAATGCTATGGGTGGATATGGTTCTGTGTAATTAGGAGTTTCTCTCCTGCCCACCAGTTCCAGAATAACCACTCGGAGGCTTGATATTAATTATAAATGTTTGGTGGATAGCTCAGACTTATTACAAGCTAGCTCTTACATTTAAATTAACCTATATCTATTAATCTAAGTATTGCTACATGGCTGTGGCATTTCCAATCTGCTGACATGTTTTCCCTTGGGTGGTTGGATGGCATCTCCCTGACTCCTCCCTTGTATCTCTGCTTGGCTTTCCTGCCTTGCTTTATTCTGCCTTTCCATAGGCCAAAGCAGCTATTTATCAACCAACGAGGGCAAAACATATTCAGAGCTTACAGAAGGACATCCCACAGCATTTCCCCTTTCTGTCTAATCAAAAAGGAAAGTTTTAACTTTAACATAGTAAAATTACATATAACAAAACAGTTATCAAGCAAGAATTACAGTTATATTACTTAATTTATTTGTATTTGGAAAAATTAAAGAAAATACTCTTTCAGTTTTGCAACTGTAGCCCAGAACTCACAGGAGTAAGGCAGGAGGATCACAAGTTTGAAGGCAGTCTGAGCTCAACAATAAGACCCTGTCTCAAGGACTGGAGAGATGGCTCATCAGTTGAGAGCACTGACTGCTCTCCAGTTCAATTCCTAGCACCCACATGGCAACTCATACCTGTCTGTGACTTTTGTTCCAGGGGAATCCAATACCTTCACAGAGACACACATCAGAGAAAACACCAATGCACATAAAAAATAATAAATTAAAATAAAAGACCCTGTCTCAAAAACAAGCAGTGGTGGCCAGATGGCTCAGAAGGATAACGGTGCTTGTTACCAAGCCTGAGGACCTGAGTAGCATCTCTGAAAACCACATAGTGGAAGGGGAGAACTAACTCCTGCAGGTTGTCTTCTGACTTATGCCCCTCCCCCCATAAATGTAAAAAAAAACCTTTTTTTTTTTTAAAAGAAATGCTTTAAAACAACAAACCCAAACCCAACAAAAATGATCTGACTGTCTATGTCCTTTGAAAATTTCATGAGTTGATATTAAAAGGCAGGACTTTTTGGAGACGTGTAGGTCATGAGAATAGAGACCTACTGTGATCAGGACCATGTACAGATAAAGCAGCTAAGTACTATATATGGGGTAATTCACCAGGCACATACATCTGCTGGCACCTTGATCTCAAACTTCCTCGCCTCCAAGACTATGAGCTGGGAACCGTTTTTATGGTTCACAAATTACTCAGTTTAAGATATGGATTTTGTTACAGCAGCCTACATCAACTAAGACAAACCATAAACAGAATCTTTCCCCTCCTAAACACAGAGAGGATAGAGTCAGCCTGGAGGGAGGCCTCAATGGTTTCCCAGTCAGATACTGAACACACAGGGTTGTAAAGGTTGAACAATGAGCAACAGACACTCTAGGACCCAAGCTGCACCCCAGGAGAAGAATTCCTTCTTTAATAAGTTGGAACTGTCCTAACAGATTCATGAAACCGTATAGACTATACCATGTGGAGCTTGAGGCTTATTATTGCCATTCCCAAAGTATCTGCTAGATGACATCCTTTGTCTACAGAGGAAACTCCTTCAAGGAATGGGATCTCTAGCCACATCTGCCTGTCTAAACCCTGGATTTGAGATATCACTGTGGCAGGGACAGATGCTCAAGGCAGATGCTCAAGACAAATGCTCAAGACAGATGCTCAAGGCAGATGCTCAAGACAGATGCTCAAGACAGATGCTCAAGGCAGATGCTCAAGACAGATGCTCAAGGCAGATGTTCAAGGCTACAGTCTTGTAGCCTATAGCCTATTTATTCTACATTACTGTCAGAAAATTCAGTCCAGTTATTCAATAGATTTCATTTAGAATTAACTAGCTAGTTGAGGCTTCAAAGAGGGAAAACGTAGGTTCTCTTACCTGAGAATAAATAAAATATCCACATATCCACGATGGCTCACTTTATATGTGTAAAAGCTTTTTTTTCCCTAAGGTTTCTAAGGTCATTAGGCCTAGAGATTGGAGCAAGAGAATGTTTATGTTATTGTGGTGTTAAGCTTGTCTTTCCTGCCTGCTTGTCCCATGAGTCAGCTAGCTGATTCAAAGCACTTTAGCCTAAGGTTCCTTTCAGTTTGCCTCCTTCTCTTTTAGAAGCAGTTCTTGGCCAGGCATGGTGGTACCTGTCTGGAATCTCAGCATCTAGAAGGGAGGATGTGGCAGGAGGATCACCACAAGTTAGAGGACAGTCTCGTCTGTACAGTGAATCCAGGATAGCTAGGGCTATATAGCCAGACCCTGTCTTTTTTTTTTTTTTTTTTAAAAAAAAAAAGAAGACATAGAGGCTGGAGACATGGTTCAGAGTTTAAGAGCACTAGCTGCTTTTACTGAGGTTCTGAGTTCAATTCCCAGCAACCACATGATGGCTCACAACCATTTATAATGAGATTTGGTGCCCTTTTCTGGTATGCAGACATACATGCAGGCAGAAAACTGTGTCTATAATAAAGATTTAAAAGAAGAAGAAGAAGAAGAAGAAGAAGAAGAAGAAGAAGAAGAAGAAGAAGAAGAAGAAGAAGAAGAAGAAGAAGAAGAAGAGGAGGAGGAGGGGCTGGAGAGATGGCTCAGTGGTTAAGAGCATTGCCTGCTCTTCCAAAGGTCCTGAGTTCAATTCCCGGCAACCACTCTGTGGCTCACAACCATCTGTAATGAGGTCTGGTGCCCTCTTCTGGCCTGTAAACATATACACAGACAAAATATTGTATACATAATAAATAAATATTTATTTATCAAGCCTGACCACTTTAATTTGACTGATGGAAAGACCCTTGGTTCTTCTTTTTCTTTCTTTTTTATGAGCAGGTTTTCACTGTTGTTAGCATTTAAGCATTACCTGGCTGCCCACTTGGGAACCTTGCCAGTAAGAAGGTAGTAACCTTGGCCTGCTCAGGGTTCTGACAATGACCTAGACTTTTGCCCTAGCCTGCTTGTGTATGTGCCAAGCCCCCTTTAAGAGGTGGGCCCTGAGCCGGGCGGCGGTGGCGCACGCCTTTAATACCAGCACTTGGGAGGCAGAGGCAGGCGGATCTCTGTGAGTTCCAGACCAGCCTGGTCTACAAGAGCTAGTGCCAGGACAGGCTCCAAAGCTGCAGAGAAACCCTGTCTCGAAAAAAAAAAACAAAAAAAACAACAACAACAAAAAAAAAAGAGGTGGGCCCTGCCCCCCTTTCCCTCTCTTTTTTCTCTTCCACCACTCTTGTCCCCAGGGACCAGTCTCCGCCCCCTTCCCCCCTTTCTGTGTCTCCTTTTCTGTCTCTTCTCTCTCCTCTTCCAATAAACCTCCCACGTGAGTCCTCTTGTATGGCATGACTTCTGCCCACCGTTTTTTAAATTATAACATTTGGCGTCATGAAATTCTGCAGGCCATCCTGGCACTACCTCCTACCGCTGAGATGGGCCTGGACCCTGGAACCATCAACAGCATCACGTTTTCAACTAATGAATCATTGGACCCCTTCACACAACATCTGCTGCAATTGGTAAGCCCTCCTTCACCTCTGGCCATTTTCCACTGGTGAGGATTTGTCTCTGCCTAGCCCACAAAATCCGGTACTGAGCAATCGCATCTCTCGGGCTTAGAGCCCTTCAGCCCCTGCTCCTGCTTGTCTCGTGCCTACTCAGGATCCTGTGACCCCTGGACTTTTGGGTGATGACCTACTGGCCAGCCTGTGGCGCCTTTTTGGTCCCCATTGAATTTCTGGGACACTTGTTTAGTTGCTTGAACTCCTGGCAGTGCTTGGCAAATTAGTAAACATTGAAAGAAGAGACTAAAAAAAAAAAAATGGAATTTCTATTTCCAGCTGTTTCCAGCTGACTTGAAAGTCGAGATTTCATAAGGATGAAGACTCCAACTCTAGTAGGATCCAGAAAGCCTATGTAATTACTGAAGCACAAGGAATGTATACTTCAGAATGAAAGCAGTTTGTAGTTCTCCAGAAAATCAGATTTCTATTTACAAATAAGCAGCTTTACCCATAGGAGGTATGTGTGCTTCTGGAAGAATAAGAATCCCTGTTTCTTGTGCATTTTTAGCTCAGCTGATCCCATGTGCAGTTTGTCAGCTTTTGTCTGTCCCATCCCTTGTATCATCATAGGAACCTCATCTGGATTTCCATTCTTACTCTCAGCTGGCTGTTAACAATTCCCTAATTAGTTATTGAAACTTAATAGATGGCTCTTCCTCAAAACAAACCAATCTTTCAAGTTGGACTGTGAGTTGTTATTGCAGCTAATTGAAAGGAATGAAGCGATCCTCCCAGTGGGATATGGATGGGAATAGAAAACTCCCTAAAGTCTTAACCATTTAGTAAACCACCTGCTTTGTCTTCTTACAAATTCACTCTGGAAACAAAAAAAAAAAAAATGTTCAGTACCAAGTTGCAGTGTCCTGTATGTGTCAGGCAGAGATCAATGCACAAACTCTGATCTGCCTGCCAGGTTCGAATCCTAGGACTTTTACTTACTAGTGTGTAACCCTAGGCAAATAACAAAACCTCAGCTATGTTCCCTATCTCATCCGGATGTTATGTTTAAGTTGATAATCACACAGCTAGCACAGGCCTGCTGGGTAAACGCTATCATTGTTCCATTCCCACACTGGAATGTCCTAATTTCCTCACAGAGGCACAGATAACTTGACCTACAACTGTTTATTTTGTAGGGAGGATGCATCACCCTATAGTGGACAGAGAACTGGACAGGCTAAGACCTACTTTCAGTGTCTACTGGGACTCACTCTTGCCGAATCTGTTTCATATCTGTAAACTGGAGACAGGCAGGACTTTACAGAGTTACACGCAGGAGTGTTTTTTTTCTATCAGAGAGGTAGAACCATGGCTGATTTGGGCTGTATACAAGAAAGTACAGAGTGGTGGGGTTTACATTTAACAGAGCTTTCTTATTCAAGAGGGTGGTGGTCTATTTTCTAGGACTGATAGAACACTAGAGTCTGTCAAAAACAAATTTCAAATTTGGATGAAGGAAGTATGGAATATATACATATTAGAGTACTACTCAGCAGTAAAAAACAAGGACTTTGCGAATTTTGCATGTAAATGGATGGAAATAGAAAACACTATCCTGAGTGAGGTAAGCCAGACCCAAAAAGAGGAACATGGGATGTACTCACTCATATTTGTTTTCTAGCCATAAACAAAGGACATTGAGCCTATAATTAGTGATCCTAGAGAAGCTAAATAAGGAGAGCCCTTATTTATAAGAAAAACATATAGGCATCCTCCTGAATATTAACCTTCATCAGGCGATGAAAGGAGACAGAGACCCACATTGGAGCACCGGACTGAAATCTCAAGGTCCAAATTAGGAGCAGAAGGAGAGCGAGCACGAGCAAGGAACTCAGGACCGCGAGGGGTGCACCCACACACTGAGACAATGGGGATGTTCTATCGGGAACTCACCAAGGCCAGCTGGCCTGGGTCTGAAAAAGCCTGGGTTAAAACCGGTCTCTCTGAACATAGTGGACAATGAGGACTACTGAGACCTCAAGAACAATGGCAATGGGTTTTTGATCCTACTGCACATATTGGTTTTGTGGGAGCCTAGGCAGTTTGGATGCTCACTTACTAGACCTGGATGGAGGTGGGTGGTCCTTGGACTTCCCACAGGGCAGGGAACCCTGATTGCTCTTTGGGCTGATGAGGGAGGGGGACTTGTTTGGGGGCGGGGGAGGGAAATGGGAAGCGGTGGCGGGGAAGAGACAGAAATATTTAATAAATAAATAAATTAATTAAAAAAAAACTGCAATGATCCAAGATAAAAAAAAAACAAATTTCGGAATCTGCTATAGACCGACATCCGAATTTTAATCAGAATCTGCATTTTTAAAAGATCTCTAGTACCGGTAAACACAGGAAATTTGTGAACAGGTTACTTTGTGAAGGCATTCAAATTTAGTTATTAAAAAATGTTATGGAGCTAGACAGTGATGACCCACAACTTTAATCCCAGCACTTGGGAAGCAGAGATAGGTGGATCTCTGTAAATTCAAGGCCAGCCTGGTTTACAAAGTTAGTTACAGGACACCCAGCGTTACACAAAGAAACTCTATCAAAAAACAAAACAAAATAAACAACAACAACAAAATATTATGAAGATGAAGAGATGGCTTAGTGCTTAATGTTTGGCTGGAGGTGTCACCTCAGCTCCCTGGTACCCATTTATCCAAGGAGTCTGGGATGTTTGGTTGGAAGCGTCACCCCAGGTTCCCGGCACCCAATTTGAAATGTTTGGTGGAAAGTTCCATTTTAAGTTCCCTCCCCTGGGAGTTGCCTCAGTCTAAACTCCACCTCCGAGAAAGCCTGACAAACGGTGACCCCTCCCCAGGCTATTTAAACTGACCCCCATCCAGGAATGAACACTTGGTCTTTCCAGTTCTCCTTACTCCCTGTTCGTGTTTTTCTGGAGGGCCTCCCGGAAGCGCTGACATCCATTAACCTGGGCTTTTTCTAATTTGGTTTGATTTGGTCTGATTTGGATTATTGCATCAGCAAAGAGGCTTATCAGGTCAAAAACTTTACAGTTAACAGCACCTTCTGCAATTACAGAGGGCCCAGACAGCAGGACTAGGCATTCCAGGCCAACCTGGGTTTTGTGAGAACCCATTAAAAAAAAAAAAAATAGTGAGGACAGGAACCAAAAGCTACGGAGAAATCCTGTCTCGAAAAGAAAAAAAAGTGAAAAATTACCAATGAAATAAACAAATATTGAGTTTCATCAGGCCTAGGCTTCTGAAAAAACGGCAACTGTAGTTGGGCTCTCTGGTGATGCTCACTTTTAAGAGTTTTTCTTCTTTTTGAGAGAAGACCCTTTCATCACAAGTTAGGGCTCTGGGCATGAGAGTATGTATCAAAAGTCTCAGCTTGAGTTGGTTAGAACAGTAATTCCCGTGGTGCTGGTGCTCAAGTTGTTTGCTTAACTTTCTGCCTCTGACAAGCACTTATTAACTCCGCTTGCAGACAAGTGAGGCCCACTGACCCAAATCCAGACACTAGGAAGTGGTGGCGGCAAGTATACCCACCAGGAATGAAGACTCTCATGGGCTGTTAGAATCACCGTTAGTCTAGTGACCACATTCTGGAAATGCCGTTAGTTCCTTTATATTCTCCAATACTTAATGACTGTTCTCCATCTCTCTCAGCACCTCCCTACTACTTCCTGGCAGCTCTGGGGACAGAGAGTTTTTCCTTCTTTTGGACACAAGCCTCAGACCTGGTTTCAGAGGTTTCAGAACGGATATCCGGCCCTCAAGGCCCAGAGGAGGCAAAGGCCTCATTGTTCCCTGGGGCCTCGCAGCCCCGCCTCCAGCTTTAGGACTCTCCTCGCAAGACCCCAGGTGACCGGAGAGCCAGTTTCCCAGGACTGGGGGACCTCTGGGTGAAGAGGAGCTGGGACCACATCTGGAGTCTGACGTTCTTAAAGTGTAAAGAGCTAAGTGCTCCAAGATAAACAGCCTTGGAATTTGAGTGCTTTTCCATGCCGGCTAGCGCTGGCCTGGCTTGTTACTCATTAACGCTCCCACAGCCGCTTCAGACGGTTCCTTATGTGTTTTTAGTAACATGAACATAAAGAGAATCGTGGAGTTGCTCGCCCCGCAAAGCTATTCCGAACGCGGGGATCCCGGGAATCCCGGGCGCCTGCGTTTCGGTTCGCCTGGACGCGCCGCCGCCAGGGGGCGCTCAGACTACGTGGCCGGAGATGGGCCACCGCCGGTCGCCCGGGCTGCCGAACCCCTTCCTGCCCGGAAACAAAGTGCACCTTTGTCAGCGACCTGGCGCGTGTGAGCGGCAGAAGGCGGGCGGCGCGGAACCTCAGGGGCGCGCCTTCGCCCGGGTCTCCCACACCAGCGTCCCGCCGCCGGGGCTTGTGCTCTATGCTTCCTGGGATCTTGGCGGGACAGGAAAGGGACTTTCCGCTCTGCTTCGGCAGAGTCGTTTCTGACTCTCCTGCCGGCAAGGCTGGGCTGCCTGGGTTCAGTGCCACATCCGCTGCACTCCGCCCCATACCCCAACTCAGAAGCGTCCCGCCTCGTCCAGCCCCGGACTACAACTCCCGGCCGTCCCGCGCCCAGAGCGCGCGGTGGGCGGTGCCTCTGAGCAGGCGCCTGCGCGGTCCGGCCGCTCGAGCCTAGAGTACCACACCCCCGGGAGGGGAACGAGGAGAGGCTGAAGCATCCGAGGCATTAAAGCATCCGCGGGAGTCGGAGGGGAGGAGAATGGAGTGACAGAGACGCGCAGAGGGTGGGGGGTGGGGGGGAGAGTGTTGAGGGAGGGGGGAGGGGGGACACAGAGGGAGGAAGAAGCGGTGGCGGCGGCGGCTCCTCAGTGCAGAGGGGGAAACTCCGCGGGCTCCGAGCAAGAATAATGCGGTAGCAAGGCGGGCTGCTTGCTCCCGGTTCTGGCGTTAGCGGCTTCTGCCTGAGCAACGGCACCGGCATCACCTCAGGCGCTGACAGCTACGCCGACCGGCTCCCTTACTGATTGCCGACTGTCAATGGAGCTGGAAAACATCGTGGCCAATACGGTGTTGCTGAAAGCCCGGGAAGGTAAGCTCGAGTGGTCCCGTGCGCGCATGGCGCATTCGCCGCGGGCCGGGCTGCGGGTGTCGGTGGGCAGCGGGCGTGCAAGGATGCTCGCGGTGAGTTAGTGCTCGCCATACAGTTCGGAGGTCTGTCTGCAAATGTTGGGGGGCTTCTGCCTTTGAGCTCAGAAGATTAGGATTGGGGCACAGACGATTGCAGGCACGAGTTAAGATGCTAAAATATCCTCTAGTTTCCAGCAGAACCTAGAGATCTTGGGATCTCCGCAGCTGTCGAAAGGTCAGTTGGAAAAGCATTCTTTCAGGGAAGAGAGAAAAGAAAACGTGCCAATAAAATAGCCTCTCGAGTTGGTCCGGGATTTTTTTTTTTTGAGAGTGTGAACTACCCCCACCCCCCAGCGTGTGTGTGTGTGTGTGTGTGTGTGTGTGTGTTGTTTGGAATTAGCAGAAACCAAGTCTTTGCGCAGGCTGAGTTGATAAAGGCTATTGGTGGGAATCATCCTCTGGGAAAATTTCTTAGGGAAATCCCGTCGTCATGTGGAAGAAAGCCTTTTAAAGGCAAAGTAAGATGTTGAGAAATTAGCCAGTTTATAGACTAATAAAAGGGTGGCTTTAAAAATCACTGGGAAAATAATAAAAAAATTTCAGGGTGAATTGTTAATAACCACCTCATCCTGCATTAGGTAATTGTTTTGTTTTGGCTCAGTTAAAGGTAAGGGTGCTGCTGTTTAGATGCGCTTTGTATGCATCTTACTAAATCTTCGGCATTTAACAGTTAGAAATGTCATCCAAGTAGAGTGAGTGGGTAAGATCCTTAGTAATACCTGTTACTATGTATTTTGACCCTTTCTTGAGTTGAAAAAGTGTGTGTGGGGTCAGAAACTTAGATGTCCTAAAAGGTTTGTGTTGCATGAAAGTAAATATACATATTTAGGAAAACTTGGGACTTATTTAATATCTCACTTGCTGAGATTTGAACTCTGGTGTGCAACCTTTTGGTAAGAAGGGGAATTTTTTTTTTCCCTTTTCATGAGAGGAGACTGTATTAGGTCTAATATCCAGGGCAAGCTGTAAGATTTTTTTTTTCCCTTTAGATGGATTCTCAGTATGCAGCCCATGAAAATGCCATCCCTACTTACTAATATTTTCATTCACCCATTTTGATGAATGAAGGAAGACTTTCTGGCCAGCAATAAAACGCCCCGTGTTTATCCAGCCCATTCCATCACCTTCTGGCTCTGTACATGGTTTGTGGCCAGTAATTTACAACCCTCCTTGGGCGAGGTTTCAGCAACTCATCTTGGCCTTCATGTTGTACTTTCAGGTCACTTGTCAGTCTATGCAGCCACCTGGAAGGCTTGTTTTGGAAGTCCCCAAAGGAAGCAATGCTCTAAAAGCTGAGTAGAGTTTCAAATATGCAGGTCTCTCCTCTGCTGCCCTTCACTCAACTTTTAGGGGGGGCTATTGTCACTATTACTTTGGGGTTTAAGACCCTAGACTTTTGGTTTTGTTTTGTTTCCTCACCTCCACTAACTTGAAATTTTTAGTGAAGTAGAGCTAGGTGTGGGCTGGAGGCTCTACACTTGGCCTAGAGGTAGAGAGAACTCCCCTGCCACCTCATGGTGGGATAGGATGGTACATCTCAGGACGGGTTGGGCAAATTGATTCTGAAGTTATTTTGATTATTTTGATAATCGACTCTCTATTAATTCTGAAATTATTTCTTGGGGAATTGCTGGGTATGATGGTCATGGAGACTTTGCATATTCCACTGATTCTTCCTGTTGTTCAGGGAGTCAGCTCTCTTAAGGATTTGCTTATTGTTCCCTCAGCACTGACACCCTCCTCCCCAGCTATTATTCCCAGTGCTTTGACTGAAATGAATTTACTGACTGGTATTTTTGTGTGTTGGACTAGAATATAGAATTTTCTGGGGTCTTAGGGCAGAAGGCTATGGACGGAAAGTGTTTGTGGAATGGTGGACTCCCATTGGGACTGAATTACTGTGATTAGAAGTGCTCAAGAATGTGCCCTTTGCCTTTTTCCTTTTAAAGTCTTTTGGTTTTCCTGTGAGAGTTCAATAGACATCTCCTGGTGAGAAACAGCTCTTAAGAATGCCTTGCAAATGAGAGGGCTTTGCCTGCAAGAAAACAGATTGACATGTGAGTGATAAATTAATCATGTACATGGATGCTTCATTCTAAAATTTGTATTTAATTCTCCCCCGCTATGTCTAAAGATAATCTAAAATTTTAAGTGCTTCTAGTCAATAAAGACTGGTACTTTATTAAAGTTGTGAGCTTATCCTAATTAACATGAAGGAGTCTAGAAATAAACACGTTTTCTTAAGTTTTCTACTTAAAGTCATATTGAATTTAGTAATTCTCCAAGTACTGTAGTATCTCTATATTCAGAAATGAATGTTTCAAGATGTAGAATTCTTGCCTAGCATGCAAAAGATGTTGATTTGTTCCCTAGCACTATCTTGCCATTCACAAAAAAGGAAGGAAGAGAGGAAAGAAAGGGAGGGAAGGAGTTAGAGGATGCAGAAAGGAAGAGAAAAATAAAAGAAAAAGAAAGGCTACATTTATACGTATATGTATAAGTCTATGTATGTAGTGTTTGCCTAGCATGCATGCGCCAAGCCCTGGGTTTGATCCCTGGCATGGAATAAACTGGGCATGGTTGTACATGCCTGGTCTCTGAGTTTGAGGCCTTCCTGGTGTACATGAAGGGTTCTAAGCCAGCCAGGACTACACCAGTGAGACCAACCAACCCACCCACCAAACAAACAAATGAACTTGCTTCTTTTCTCTTTTTTCTTCTTTTTCCTCTTCATCCTCCTTTTCTTCTTCTTTCCCTCCCTCCCTCCCTCCCTCCCTCCCTCCCTCCCTCCCTCCCTCCCTCCCTCCTTTCTTTCTTTCTTTCTTTCTTTGAGACACAGGCTCACTGTATATCCCTGCTAAGTGACTGACAGAGAACTGACTGCCTCTAAGTTTCACCTTTATGATAATTATTTTGAAATAACAAAATATGGAGATCTAAGTGCAAAATGCTAAACCTACTGAATTATGTTGTGTGACTTGTTTATGTTTCCTGATAGTGTGAGAAAGTATTAAATTGGTTTTGATTTCTCTTAAGAACTTTAACTTTCCTAAGGAATGGTTAAGTAACAAAGAAATAAATTGAGACAGAATTCATGCCAGTTTATGAAAATGAGCTAAGTGATTACGCATTTAATGAAAGAGGAACCCAGACCAAGTCTTTTGTATCTATTTACATTTCAGAATCTCAGAAAATTGGCAGGCTAGCTCCTGTTGAAATACTGGTAGAGGGTGAGAGTGTTTGCAGAATGCCTTTTGTGTGTTTCTTTTTGGTTTATTATTGCAGTAAAAGTTCTCTTTCCCAGTCTAGATCTGAACAGTACTGGTGAGAGGAAAATTTGCAAGGTATTACCTTTCCTTTCTTCCCAGGCAGGTGGTCATAGCCCTGTCTGATCGATAAAGACCTTGATTTGATCTTTATTGAACATTTATTCTTTCTTTTGAGTTCCTAGCAAGTGCTGGAACATCATGACTCAGCAATTTGTCACAATTTCTGAAAACCAGAATGTACAAGAAACTTTTCATAGATAAGGCTATGACTTCTTGCCTGTATCTGCCTGATGATCAAGATTAGGGACCCAGGAGAAGGTGAACCTTGGGGCTGAAAGAGCCAGGGAGGCTAGCAGGAGGGAATGAGCCAACACCTAGAGCTGGGAGAAGTGGGCTTTGCCTTTGATAGGCTTGGCATTCTATGGCTTCTTGGAAGCCTGCTTTCCCTGTGCGTTGTTAGTTCCTGATGCTGGAGCTGAAACATGGTTGGGCTAAGTTGTCAGAAGTCTGGGTATTTCTGAAGCTTGTAGTCACCACACTTCTGAGGAGGCACAGTTCTTCTACCCAAAGCTTCTTTCTTCAATCTGATGATGCAGAAGAGTGACAGCTTTTAGCCTGGCAGCTGGCGTGTGTGAAAGCAGCCTGGCCTATTAAACACAATACTGTTAAGCTGTTAAATGAAACTGCCTGTTCATGTAGTTTCCTTCTCAGTACATAGAAATAGGGAATCCAAAAGCAACATTCAAAAGGCCCGACTTTCCAACAGAAAATTTTCAAATGATGATTGTGCTTCATCTAGCTGCCTGTTTTAATAAGCGTCAGATAAAGGCACACAAGACTCATCTTTCAGTTGTTTAGTTGCTACTTGTCAGATTCTAAGCTATAAAAGATCGTAATCTTTCAGTGCCCAAACTAATTCTTGCATAAGTTATATCTTCAAAAGCTAGAGCTCTTGTAGTAAGTAGCTAGCCAAATGATGGCCTTTGGGCCTGCATTGCAGGCTTTATGGAAGCCCAAGTGGCTGTTAGAAATGGATTCTACACTTGACCACATTTGCCTTTTCCAAGCATTGTTTAACTCTCAACCCATGCTTGGGGACTGTCAACATTATGAAACCATCTAGGCCTGTAGGCAATATTTAAAGTTAATATTTGTTGCCAATAAATTTGTGGCTTAAGGTAAAACATAATACTTAGACTTTTTTTTTTTTTTGACAGATTTGCCTATACCCTGTGTAGCCCAGGCTGGCCTCAGACTTACAGCAGTCCTCCTGCCTCAGCCTTTCAAGTGCTGAAATTACAGGTGTGAGCCACCATACATGGTTATAACATTTAGATGTACCTAATAAAAGAGTGCTATGGTTGAGATTTATTTTTAGAAAATGAAGACAGTGTTGTTTCTTTAATTATCATTAAATTAGAGACACAAGAGGACATCTTCTATTTGCATAAATCAAGCTACTTTTTAAAAAAGAAAGCAGTTACTTCCTGATTGAATCCTATTTCCATTCTCATTTTTAAGAAACCATTCTTGAATTATCTTCTGAACACTTACAAGATAACATTGGTGTTTACATTCATTTTTCAATGAATACTTTAAGGATCCTTGGCAGAAGTGTTGCTTTGAATATCACCCTTGGATAAATATAATTAGAGATGGGTTAAAAGAGACAGTTGGGTCAGGGGTGGTAGTGTGCATGACTTTAATCTCAGCACTCTGGAGTTAGAGGCAGGCGGATCTCTTAGTTAGGCCAGCTTGGTCTATGTAGTAAGTTTCAGACCAGCTTCATTGTGAGACTGTCTCAGACACACACACACAAAAAGACAATTTGAGCATGTGGTTTACTTTTATTTTGGTTGTGCTTGGGATTGAACTCAGGGCCTTGTGCTTAAACATGTACTATACTACTGTGATACATCTCAACCCTCTAGTCTCTCTCTCTCTCTCTTTTTTTTTTTTTTTTTTGAGACAGAGTTTCTTTGTGCAATAGTCCTAGCTGTCCTGGGACTAGCTCTGTAGACCAGGCTGGCCTAGAACTCACAGAGATCTGCCTGCCTCTGCCTCCCGAGTGCTGGGATAAAAGACGTGTGCCACCATTACCTGGCTCCTTTTTAGGCTCTTTAAACTAGAAAACTAGATATGAGCAGAACTGGATGGTTTCTTTCCCCAAAAGAATTGAAGCTGATTAAGGGTGCCAACTCTGCAGCTGAGTAGACAGCATATGGACTCTGTTGTGTTTAGACCTGGACAATGTCCAGAAGGACATATTTGTAATTTAAAGATAAATTTAAAATTGTACTAGGTGGGGCTGGAGAGATGGCTGCTCTTCCAGAGGACCTGAGTTCAATTCCCAGCAACCACATAATGGGGGCTCACAACCATCTGTAATGAGATCTGGTGCCCTCCTCTGGCATGCAGTCACACATGGAGGAAGAGGAAGAATGTTGTATACATAATAAGTAAATAAATCTTAAAAAAAATTGTACTAGGTGAAGCTCATGTCTGTAAGAGCATTGCCATGAATTGGAGACCAGCCTACATTACTGAGGGAGATTCCGTCTCAAAAAACAAAAACAAAACCCAAGTTTCGCTTGAGAGATGGGCTTGAATCTGGAAAAAAAAAAAAAAAACCCCGCTGGTTTTCTAGGGTGTAGAGCCTTCATCAGGATCAGTGGTAGTACATGTCTTTAACTCCAGGACTTGCCTTCATGGAGAGTTCCAGGGCTACACAGAGAAAGCCTATCTCAGACAAGCAAACAGTAGTAAAAACCAAATCAAAAACAAAAGATCAGTTCTTTCAGATAGAAACCACCAAAAGCAAAGTAGGAAAATCCTTTGGTTGGGGATGGACAAGGCCTTGTGGAAGTGCTGGTTGTTCTAGACTGAAAAGGGAGGTAGAGCTTTCTGGAGTTCTGTTGGGATTAAGTTGTGGGCTTCCACACGGTACTGAAAGGGAGACAAAGGAGAGAGTGGGCTGTCCTGCATCCAGGTAGATATGTAGAGCTTGGGGCTCTCTCAGTTCACCATGTTCCCCAACCCTCTTCATTTCTTGTTGGGAAATTTACCTAAATTGAGCAACTGCCTTCCTGATTTAAATGGAGAGTATCATATAAACACATACAGAACTCCATGTTCCATTAAAGGTTTTTTAGCTCATTTTCATTATTGTGATAATATCTTACTGTGTAGCTCTGCTGACCTCTGACTCGTGATCCTCTCTCCTCAGTGTCCCAAGTGCGCAGTTTACTATGCCATGCCTGACCCCATGTTCTTTCTTCAAATTTCTAATATAAGTACATATTGATACAGTCTATTTTTTTTATTTTTTTATTTTATTTTATTTTTTTTTTGGTTTTTCGAGATAGGAACCTGTCCTGGGACTCACTCTGTAGACCAGGCTGACCTCGAACTCACGAAGATCTGCCTGGATTAAAGGTGTGCACCACCACTGTTAACAATTGAGCAACTTTAAACTCTCTGACCTTCAGGCAAGGTGGAGATAGGCTCACATTTTTTGGGCCTCCACAGTAAGGTGTCTTAGTTACGGTCCTATTGCTGTGAACTGACACGGTGACTAAGGCAGTTTATAAAAGCATTTAATGGTGACTCGATTACAGTCTCGGAGGGTGAGTCAGTGACCGTCATGGCAGCAGGTAGGCACTGAAGAGCTAAGAGGTTTTTTGTTTTTTGTTTTTAAAATTAAGGCAGGGTCTCACTTCATAGCTCTGTCTAGCCTGGAACTCACTATGTAGACCAGGCTGGCCTCATCCTCATAGAGATCCACCTGACTACCTCCCGAGTTCTGGGAGGCGTGTGCCACTATGTCTGGCAAGAGCTTTTGTTTTATCCACAAACAGCAGTCAGAGAGACTGGGCCTAGTCATGGACTTTTGAAACCTCAAAGTACACCTCCAGGGACACACCTTTTTCAACAAGGCCACATCTCCTAATCTTTCCTAAGCAGTCCACTAACCAGGGACCAAGCATTCAAATATATGAGCCCTATGGGGGCCATTCTCATTCAGACCACTATGCAAGGACAGAAGGAAAAAAACCTTATATGGACTTAAAAAAATGATCTAAAATGAGGGTAAAAATGGAGCAAAGCAGTTTGAAGGGTTTTTACTTCTCAACAGACTAGACTGAGAAAAGAAAGAAGATTAAGATGTAAAAGGTCAGCTGGGTGGTGGTGGTGGTGAATACCTTTAATCCCAGCACTCTGGATGTAGAGACAGGTGGATCTCAGAGTTTAAGGCCAGCCTGATCTACAGAATAAGTTCCAGGACAGTTGGGACTAGAGAAACCCTGCCTCAAAAAACATGTCATGCCAATAAGCAGTTTGTAATATGCTGCTCACAAACCCCATTTAAGTGCTCAGCCTCCTGAAAGAGCCAGAGCTGTTCATGCAACTAGTACGGACCAGGAAGCCTTCTTAAAGGAGCTGCACAGTTTTTGCTACCAATGCTGAGTCAGGAAGAGCTCTCTTAAAGGAGCTGCGGCACCCCTGCTCGCTGCCAACAAACAGAGCCCATCTGAAAAAAAAAATGCCAGCTACCAAGATGCCGTGCTTAACTCTGTTCTTTTGTGTCTAGAATTCCTTCCCAAGCTTTCTCAGGTTTTACATGGATGGCGTGCCAATCTGTAGGCAGAGGCTGCTTGTCCGTTTATATTTTATCATGAGTCTTGTGGTTTCCCTGCAAGGCTCCAGGCATCTGTCTCCTCTGGCGGCTGCACGGCGGCTCCCTGACTCTGCCTACTCTCCCCTCCTCTATCTGCTTGAAATTCCCACCTTGCCTTATTCTGCACTGCAGTAGGCCCAAAGTAGCTTCTTTATTAATCAGTGGTATTCACAGCTTACAGAGGGGAATCCCACATCAAGAAGGGTCAGCAAGTGGCTAGGAAAAGCAGCTCTCAAGGGTTGATGCTGAAATATGTTCTGTTTTGTCTTAGTGCTGTCAGTTCCTGTGCCCAGAACAAGCTCATTAGGCCATCCAAGCAACATCTGTGAGAAGGAATAGCAGGGAGTGGAGTGAGCATGAAGAATTGGGTTGTCGACTTGATTGGCATGGGTTACTTCAGTGTCTTCCTTATCCCTGACTTGTGTGTTGTGGGTAGATGCACAGAGGCCTGCATTCATGGTGTGTATATGTGGTATCCAGGAGGGTGTGCTTGCAAATGTCCTTGTTGGTCAAAATAATTTCCAGAGTCAATTATGGTGCTGTGCCTCTGTTGTGGGAAGGAAAACTGGGGAGTAGAGTCCCTAAAGGAGGTAGGTGTTGGGGTGGGGGGATAGCTTGCTGTGCAAGATGAGGACCGGGACTCCTATCCAAGAACCCATGTAAAAAATGGTGAAAAGCTAGTTGGGTAGTGCTAGTGGAGCAGAGACAGGCAGGTTTTGGGCTCACTGGCTAGCCAGCCTACCTTAACCCTGTGTAACATGAATAATAAAAACCCAGAGACAGATATAGGGGTTCAAGTTGAAGATCAGAAAAGCAAAGCAGCAAGCCACTGGGCAAGATCCTGTCTCCACAAATCCTGAAGAGTCTACACTCCATACTCCTCTGAGTTCCTGTCTCTTTCCCCTCTCTCTGCCCAGGCATATGGCCCCTGTCTCCACCTCCCCAGTGCTGGGATTAAAGGCCTGTGATCCAAGGTGCTTTGTGCTCTGTTTCTCTTTTAGACAAATTCAATCTTGTGTAGCCCATTGTGGCCTTGAACTAACAGAGATCTGTCTGCCGGTTCCTGGGATTAAAGGTGCATGCCACCACTTCCTGGCTTGTAGGGCAACTAGAATGGCTGCTTTGTCCTCTGATCTTCAGGCAAGCTTTATTTATTAAAACACAAATAATATTCCACTATAAACCTGTCTCAAAAACAAAACAAAACAAACCAAACCAAGGTGAACAGACTAGGCATGGTAGTGCACACCTTTAATCCCAGCATTTGGGATGCAGAGGCAGGCAGATCTCTATGAGTTGGTGGCTAGCCTATTCTACATAGAGAGTTCTAGGCCAGCCAGGGTTATATATACTGAGATCATGTCTTAAAAACAGCAACAGAAGCCGGGCGATGGTGGCGCACGCCTTTAATCCCAGCACTCGGGAGGCAGAGGCAGGCAGATCTCTGTGAGTTCGAGACCAGCCTGGTCTACAGAGCTAGTTCCAGGACAGGCTCCAAAGCCGCAGAGAAACCCTGTCTCAAAAAACAAACAAACAAACAAAAAAAAAAACAAAAAACAAAACAAAAAAAAAACAGCAACAGAAAAACAAAGTGGATGGCACCTGAGCTGCCCTTTGGTCTACACACACAGAGACAAAGACGCCATCTCACAGCACGGTAGATGATAAATTAGTAAATGCTTCACCATGGCAAAGCAAGATTACATAAGGGTAGAGGGCCAATCGGGAAATGTTTTCCAAATGTTTGTCTTAACTGTGAAAAATGTTTGGCAAACTCACCCTTCCCCCTGAGTTGGAAGTGGTTTGTTTTCGTTGTTTTCACAGAAATAAATATTTGCATTCGACCAAATGTTCAGTGCAAATAGTTGTCCCTGATTCTGAGGCTGTTAGTTGAAGGAGTTGCTTTAAGCCAACCTCATCTCTCTTTTGGGCAGATCAAGGGTAACCTAGGATGGGATCTTCATAATTTTCTTGTCACTGCTAGAATGAGTCTGAGCAGAAAAGCTGGGCAGTGATTCTTCCAGACACAGTGACTGGGACCTCGTATTTGAAGGATGACTTTTTGCTCACGGGCGGCGAGGCTGGATCCAATTAAGACAAGGAAAATGTATGCTAACTCAGAGGAAATGTTTCTAAACAGTCAATTCTGTAATTTCTCTGAAGAGGAGGAGGCCAGTATGATGGAGCTTTATGGATGATGCCAAACCCTGTGATATATAATAATTAGTAACCACCAGTTATTCCACCACATACTTATCCCCTAAACCACTAACCATTGCCTGGGATGGAGTGCACTGGCCCTAGGTATTTACCCCAGATGTCTTCTCATCAGTAGTGTCCAATTAGGGGGAACAAACAAACAAACAGAAAACAAAGCTGGGCTTAGTGGTCACAGCTTTTTAATCTTAGCCTTTGGAGGCAGAGAAAGGCAGGTAGATCTCTGTAAACCTGAGGCCAGCTTGATCTACGTAGTGAGTTGTAGGACAGTCAGTGCTACATAGTGAGAGCCTGTCTCAAACACATGGAAAACCCAAACAAAACAAAACAACAAACAAGCAAACAAAACTCCAAAGCTTAATTCTCCACAACAGATAGCAAAATGCCAATTCATGAAGGAAAAGCTGGATGTCCTCAAATGTGTTAATGGAGTGAGGGGTGAGTCTCTGGATACTGTTGAAGCACATCTCTTGGGTTACTGTCAGATTAATGGAGATGGGTTAAACTAATATGTAAGAGTTAGCCAATAAGAGTTAGAGCTAATGGCCAAGCAGTGTTTTAAATAATACAGTTTCTGTGTGATTATTTCGGGTGTAAACTAGCCGGGCGGCTGGGACAAACAAGGGGGCCCTCTCCCTACTACAGTTTTATAGTGTGGTGTTTGGTGTTCTTGCTCATTATTATTATTATTATTATTATTATTATTATTATTATTTTTTTTTTGGTTTAAAAACATTTCAGGAATGATTGCCAAGGAGATAGGGTTTGAGGGGCTCATGGTGAGTCAAGTCCTTGCTCATTAGGTACTGATAAGTAAACCTTGGTGGACCTGTGCACACTAAGTACCTTCCTAAGATAAAAAAACAAATAGTGAAAGCATAGTTTCACTAGGCACCATTTTAGCCCTGAGGGAAGGAGAGGGTGGACAATGGGCTTATTCTTTCTAAGAAATCAACCCACACATATTTATTAATTAATATCATCATTATTATTAGTATGTGTGTATGTGTGCACCCTATGTGGAAGCCAAAGGACAACTTAGGGAAGTTCTTTTCTACTCTGTGGGTCCTGGTAATTGAACTTAGTTATCAGGTTTGGTGACTAGTGCCTTTATCCACAGAGCCATCTTGACAGCCTAGGTTATCTTCCATTTATTTATTTATTTATTTATTTATTTATTTATTTATTTTTGGTTTTTCGAGACAGGGTTTCTCTGTAGCTTTGGTGCCTGTCCCGGAACTAGCTCTTGTAGACCAGGCTGGCCTTGAACTCCCAGAAATCAGCCTGCCTCTGCCTCCCGAGTGCTGGGATTAAAGGCATGCGCCACCATTGCCCAGCTAGTTATCTTCCTTTTAAAGCAGCCTGTGAGGATGTAGAATCATCTAGAGCTAAATCTCTAGGAATGTCTATAAGGAGGTTTCTAGGCTAGAATAACGGAGGTGAAAGACCAGCCCACGCAGGGTGGTACCATGCCATGGGTGGCAGAAAGTGATCTTAGTAACAGTATTCCTCTTCCTCTGCTCCCTGACTACAATGCATTGTGGTTAGCTGCCTCTTCTGCCACCACGACTTACCCACTGATGCACTACTGAACTCTGAACCACAATGGACCCTTCCTTGGGCTGAGGATGTACCTCAGTCAGCGTGCTTGCCTTGCATACACAGAGCTCTGGGCTCAATCCCCAGCACCAAATAAAACCGGATGTGGTGGCACACATCTGTAAACCCCCACTGAGGAAGTGGAGGCATGAGCACTGGAAATTCAGTGTCATTCTCGGTTACACAGCAACTTTGAAACTAATTTGGACTATTGTAAGACCCCCAGGTTTGAGACCAACTTGGGTTATGTGTGACCCCCCCTTTTTTTTTTAAAACAAATACGCAAACAACAACAAACTCTAAGAACAGCCAATCAACCAACAACAACAAACCACCAAGCAACCCTCCTATCTTAAGTTGCTTTCGTCAGGTATTTGATAACAGCAATGAGAAATATAATTAAAATTCTCTTATTTAGCTGCTGGAGGTGGCACACACCTTTCATCCCAGCACTGGGGGTTGTGGGTAGGTAGGTGGACCAGGACAACTTCTACATTGAGTTCCAGGGCTACTCAGAAAAGCCCTGTCTTGAAAAACAAAAAAACAAACAAAACAATCCCAAATCAAATCAAACCAAATTACCAAGACATTTTTGACCATTGTTTTTTGTTCATCTTCCCAGTTGCATGAATCCTGTGATTTACTCTTCTGCATCCTTAGAGATGAAGACTGAGGCTCAAGAGACAAATTATACCAGCACACCTGGTTCTGAGTCTGGAGTCCGTGCCTTCATGTCTGAGTCTCCTTTTGTATTGTCATAACTGCTGTTCTCAGCACCTCTAGCTATTCAGGACATCAGTGTGCTACTCTACACGGGACATTAAACACTGAATCGAGTGTACAGTTGTGACTTACAGTGTAATAGGAGCCATTCCAACTAATTTTAGGGTTTTAGATAGTGCTGCTCTCTTGTGAAAATTTAAATGAGGCAAAGCGTAGCTGAGGAATTAAAACTTATTCTGTGTGCACCTGTTGCCAGTCCCATCTCTCAGGCCACTCAGAGGTGATACTAGGTAGTTTTTTCGAGACGGGATTTCCCTGTAGCTTTGGAACCTGTCCTGGAACTTACTGTGTAAACCAGGCTAGCGTTGAACTCACATAGATCTGCCTGCCTCTGCCTTCTGAGTGCTGGAATTAAAGGTGTGTGCCACTGCAGTCTGGCCTCATTTAAAACATTCTCTTTGTGTGACTGTGTGTGTGTGTGTGTGTGTGTGTGTATACATATAGTCAGGTCAACCTTGGGTGCCATTCGTCTGGCATCATCCACCTTGGTTTTTGGAACAGGGTATCTTACTCATTAGTTTGGAACTCAGTAGGGTAGACTGACTTGCCAGAGAACCCTGGTAATCCTTTTGTCTCTGCCTCCCTAGCACTGGGATTAAAAGTATTTGCCATTGTTGTTGTCTTTCTTTTCCTTCCTTCCCATCCCTTCCTTTCCCTCCCTCTCTTTCTCTCTCTCTTTCTTCTTTCCACAACGTCTCTCTATATGGCCCTAGCTGTCCTGGAATTTGCTGGCTTCAAATGCGCAGAGATCTACCTGCCTCCTCCATCTCCTCAGTGGTGGTATTAAATGCATGAACCACCATGTCTGTCCTTTACTGGCTTTTTAAATGATGGGAACTGGGGATTGAATGTTAGTCCTCATATTTATAAGGTAAGTACTTTATGGATGAAATTATCTCCCTTAAGCCCCCTCCCCTAAAGGTAGCTTTTGGGTGGTCATGCTGCCAGCACTGTGTACACAGATGCATAGGAACATTGAGTAAGAATATTGAGATATTTTTTCATGCAAATGGATCCTCCCATTCATGCGTTCCTGCAGCTGTTTTTGGTCAACAGCATTGCAGAAACTTCTCATCCTGTGTTTACAGTTTCTCACAAAATGAATGGGTGCTGGGAAAAACTGAATTCAGCATCTGAGTGTTTCAGTGGAGTGCTGGGTACTTTCTAACAGACTCTTTAGACTTACCAATTTTTAAAGAAGTGTCATTGGTTGCCTTTGACTGATCTTGTATCTAAACCCCCATTTATGCTTTCTGAATTTCAGGTATCAGCAGTGTAGGAATAGCCTACCTATTGTATCTTTCTGAATTTATTTTAAAGATTTATTTTTCCTCCATGGGAATGCCTGCCTAGTACTATCCTCCTTTGTGGGAAGAATAGTTGTAATTTCTGCAATGAAGTTAAGTGACCGGAGAGTTGTTCAGAGCACATTTTCTTGTGAGAAAGGAGATTGATACCTGTGATGTGACATTTTTGAGAGCTTTGGGATTTAACATCCCTCACCTCCGTGTAATCAGTCATCTTTCCTTACAGTATCCAGAGCTTGGATTAGAGAAGTCAAGATTGAGTTAAAAGGCTATTTGCCCATGGCTCTGAATGTATAAACAGACAGGAAATGCAAGCTTGGAAAGCAGACCCACAGTTTTCATGCTTTCGTATTTCATTTTATGTGTGTTTGTGTGTGTGAGAGAGAAAGAGAGGGAGAGAGAACCTGTCACAGCGTGTCCTGGAAGTTCACGGAAGAGAGGATAATCTTAATCTCCTGCCATGTTTTTGAGGCAGGGCCTCTTATTTGTTTTGCACTGTATATTTTAGCCTACCTGGCCCATGAACTTCTGCCAAATCTCTTGTTTTTGACTCTCAATCTTGCAGTAGGAGTACAGGAATTATAGGTGTGTGCCACTGTGTACGTCTTTTTAAAGGGGGTTCTGAGGATTTGATTGAGATCGCCAGGCTTGTGTTACCTGCTATGTCATCTCCCTGTCCCTGTAGCCACAGTTTTTCATGGTGGTCCATCACCCCCCCCCCCATTTATTTATTTAGGCAGAGTTTTATTCTGTATCCCAGGTGGCTCTTGCTGGCCTCAGACTCGAGATGCTCTTGCTTCAGCCTAACAGCTGCTGGAATTGTGGGCATATGCCACCACATCCAGTCTATTTTTCTTACCTTTGATCATCACTCCCGTCCTGTGAAGTAGACCTGGGAGCTGTCATTGATGAGGGTTCAAATTCCAAGCTGGAGGCCAGGTGTGGTGTCACAGGCCTTTCATTCCAGCAGTCAGGAGGCAGAGACAGGTTGATCTCTGTGAGTTCGAGGCCAACCTGATCTACAGAGTGAGTTCCAGGACAGTGAAGGCTACACAGAGAAATGCTGTCTCAAAGAAAAAAAACCCCAAAAAGTTTTTTTTCCAAGTAAGGAAGGAAAGTAAGCTCGGAGAGGTAAAGTGATTTTCTAGGATCACACAACTGGGGCATCCCCTTCTTCCTCTACAAAATAACTGCAGTTATGAAATAACAACAAAAATAGTTTTATGGTTGGGGGTTATCACAACGCGAGGGACTGTATTAAAGGGCTGCAGCATTGGGAAGGTTGAGAACACTGCTCTAAACCTAACTCACTCATGGTTCCATCCTCTCAGGGCTCTTGTTTTCGCTGTCTGATTTCACAACTTTTCCTACCATAGGGGTGGGGGGAGAATAAATGTATCATTCCCGGGATCAGAGACTGTCTCAAGGATTGGGCATCCTTTCCTAATCCCCTCTGAGATATGTGTGGACTGGTTTTGGCTCCGCTTATGTCTTTTATGCCTGTCTAACTTCCTCCCCCCCCCCCCCC